>NW_006922221.1:745040-761909 GCF_000298275.1 Orycteropus afer afer | reverse complement strand
AGGCTGAGCCTGGTGTTTAAAACCCAGTGAGATGTACCTGGTGCACAGGTAACAGCCCAGCTTATAGACTGAGACAGACTAGGAAGAAGGAAGAGGCCTTCAACTTCCCAAAGAATTGGCCAGGGAAAACCTTATGAATAGCAAAGAAACACTGTTTGGTACATTGCCGCGCAAAATTAGAATCATATAATTCAATATTAAAGTTCTTTCTGCAAGCACTGCAAGCAGAAAACTGACAGAAGTGGTTCTTGCATCATCGCTAAAAAAGTTACTCTGATAAACAATGTTATTTTACTTAAGTAGTCCATTCTTTCTATTATATATAATAGTTAACCATCAGAGAAACACAAAACTAAACAAACAAACAATAGAAAAACTTGCTTATGATAACAGAACTTACTAAGAGATGTATTGAAAGGAATTATCTGTGGCGATATTACAAAATATCTTGTAAACTAATCCTTTATAAGTGATGTCTAGCCTGACTCTAGGATGTTCATTTTGTTTATGTGTGCTTTATAAATCATATAGGTTTTATATATCTCCTTTAAATTCTCAATGTAATAGTAATGTTTAGAGAACCCACCTGCACTGTTCTCTTTGACTAGAAATTTCCAGATTTGTAAATAAAAATACAAACTTATGTTTATTTAGGCTTGTGACATACCTGGTCTTGTTCTAACAGCTTGACATTATTTCTTTATTGATTTTTTACAATATATGGTGTAAGTGCTACTATTATCCCTATTTTATAGAGACTGGATCAAACATTTAAATATCTTGTGCAAGTTACAAAGCCAGAAACTAGAAGAGCCAAACTTTTAAAGAGACCAATACAATCAATAAGCTCTTTTTTTTTTTCTGCAGAATTGATAGTTCTTTAACCCATAATGTCTTCATTTATTTTCTAAAACTTTCTCATGCATGAGTTCACAACAGTCATTCATCTCTTTGAAAACTGTTATGTCTTCTCATAATCATGTCTTAAAGTATAATTAATAGTACATCTTATAAGCCATATTATAGTTGAAGATATTGTTTCATTACTTTGCATCTGAATAGATACTTGATTGTTATTATATTATTACTGGAATTGAATCCTACTATTAGTGTACTATCCATACACCTACAGAGAAGACCCGTTAGTACTACTATTATTCAAATTTACACACAAACCTCTAAAGACGAAGATGAAGAAATTGAAAATTTTTACCAACTTCTGCAGTCTGAACTTGACCAAGCATGCAATCAAGATGTATTGCTTATTACTGGTAATTGAAATGCCAAAGCTGGAGAACAAAAAGAAGCATCGGTAGATAGAAAATAGGGCCTTAGTGACAGAACTGACACCGAAGATCACATGATAGAATTTTGTAAGACCAATGACTCATTCTTTGCATACCTTTTCAACAACATAAACAGTGGCTATGCCCATGAATCTAGCTAAATGAAATACATAAAAATCAAATTGACTACATCTGTGGAAAGAGCCAATGGTGTAGCTCAATATCTTCAGCTAAAACAAGACCAGGAGCTGACTGTGGAACACACCATCAATTGTACACATGCAAATTCAAGTTGAAGTTGAAGAATATTATTAAAGTCCAAGAGAGCTAAAGTGAATTGAAGAAATGACAAGATAAAAGAGCTGAATAGAAGAATGCAAAAGGTGGCATGAAGAGATAATGTGAATTGTTATAATGAAATTTGCACAGACCTGGAGATAGAACACCAAAAGGGAAGAACCTGACCAGTATTTCTCAGGCTGAAAGAACTGAAGATAATATGCAAGACTTAAGTTGAAACATTGCAGGATTCTGTGGACAAAAAACTGAATGATGCAGGAAACATCCTAAGAAGATGGAAAGAAAACATAGAGTCACGGTACCAAAAGGAATTGATCAGCGGTCAACTATTTCAGGATGTAGCATACAATAAAGAACCAAAGGTATTGAAGGAAGAAGTCTAAGTTTCCCTGAAGGAATTGGGAACAAAAAAAACAAGGCTCCAGGAACCAACAGAATGCCCATTGTGATGTTTCAACAAAAGGATGCAGCCCTGGAGGCACTTAGTCATTTAGGGCCAAGATATTGGGAAGACATCTACCTGGCCAATTATGGTAGTTAATGTCATGTGTCAACTAGGCTGGGCGTGTTTTGGACTGGCTTAGCAGGTGGATGTAGTCGTTCCCCATAATGAGATTGGTAATCAACTCCATGGTGGAATCTATTGAGTCAGCTGAGTAGCTGCCTTGGTGATGTAGTCTGCTTCCAGTATATGAAGAGAAGTTTTAAGAAAGGTCTCTGCAGCTTTTGTAACACTTGAATCCTGCATGTAGCTGAGTCATCTTTCAGCAGCCTGCCATATTGTCTGCCAATCTTGGAACTGTCAATGAAATTGAATCAGTGACCCACTGGGTGGTTTGACAGTTTAGGGAGAGTGCCTTTTTACTTGTCAACCTTGTACTTGCCAGACTCAGCAGCCAGCAGCTGCCCGAGTTAAGAAAAGCATCCAGCTCCCGTCGGCCAGGAATAAGAGGTAGAGCTAAAGCCAAGGTCAGGGGGTTTTCACCCAACCCTAGAACTAGCACTTTGAACTCAGACTCGAGCCTCCCAAAATGTAAGAAAACACACTCTTATTTGTTTAAAGCCATTCCACTTGTGGTATATTTCTGTTAGAGTGGCACTAGATAACCAAAACACTGACTGACTAGAAGAGATCCATATTTGGCCTATTCTAAAGAAAGGTGATCTAACAGAATGTGGAAATTATCGAAGAACATCATTAACATCACAGGCAAGTGAAATTTTACTGAAGATAATTAAAAAATTATTGCAGAGTACACAGATAGGGAACTTCCAGAAATTCAAGCTGTATGTAGAGGAAGACAGGGAATGATGGAAATCATTGGTGACATCAGATGACTCTTGGCTAAAAGCAAAGAATACCAGAAAAATGAGGTAAAGTCTGTGTTTTTTGAGTATGAAAAGGCATTTGCCTGCGGGGCTCATAACAAATAATGGATAATATTGCCAAGAATGGGAATTCCAGAACACTTAATTGTGTTCATGAGGAACCCACACATAGACCAAGAGGCTGTTACTTAAACAGAACAAGGGTATACTGCACAATTTAAAATCAGGAAAGGTGTTCATCAGGGTTGTATATTTCAACATATATATTCAATCTGTATGCCGAGTAAATAATGTGAGAAGCTGGGCTATATGAAGAACACTACATCAGGATTAGAAGAAGACTCATTAAATCTGCAATATGCAGATGACAACCTTGCTGGCTGAAAGTGAAGATGATTTTAAGTACTTACTGATGGAGATTAAAGACTCTAGTTTTCAGTATGGATTCCACCTCAACATAAAAAAAACAAAAATACAACTGGACCAATAAGTAGTGTGACTATAAATAGAGAAAAGTTTGAAGTTTTCAGGGACTTCATTTTATTTGGATCCACAATCAACACCCATCGAAGCAAATCAGACATCTTATTGCACTGGGAAAATCTGCCACAAAGTATCTCTTTAGAATGTTAAGAAGCAAATATTTCACTTTGAAGACTAAGGTGCACTGGACCCAAGCCATGGTACTTTCAATCATCTCATATGCATGAGAAGAAATAAAGTTAATGCTTTTGAGTTGTGGTGAAGAAGAAGAGTTGAGGCTTTTGAGTTGTGGTACTGGTGAAAAAATGCTGAAGGTACCATAGACTGCCAAAAGAACTAACAGATCTGTCCTGAAGGAAGTGCAGCTGAGATGCTCCTTGGAAGTGAGGATGGCCAGACTTTGTCTCACCTGCTTTGGTCACGTTGTCAGAAGGGACCATTCCTTGGAGAAGGATGTCATGCTTGGTAAGGTGGAGAGTCCACAAAAGAGGAGAAGGCTTTCAATGAGATCGATTGACACGGTGGCTGTGACAATGGGTTCAAGTATAACACGTATCATGGAGCTGGCGTGGGATAGGGCGGTATTTTGTTCTGCTGTGCATGGGGTCGCTATGAGTCAGAAACAACTAGACAGCACCTAACAACAACAATAACAACATATGCATATGAGAGATGAACAATACTAAGGAAGACCAAAGAAAAGTTGATGCCTTTGAATAATAGATTTTGATGCCTTTGAATAAAAATACTAAAAATACCATTACTGGCCAGAAGCACAAATAAATCTATCCTGAAATAAGTGCAGCCAGATGCTCCTTAGAAGCAAAAATGACCAGACTTCTCATCTATTTTGCTTATATTGTCAGAAGGGATCATTTCCTGGAGAAGGATACCATGCTTTTAAAGTGGAGGATGAAGAAGGATAAATCCCTCAACAAGGTGGATTGACACAGTGGCTTCAGCAATGGTCACAAACTTAGCAAGGATTGTGATTATGGCACAGAATTGGGCAGTGTTTTTGTTATGTTGAATTTAAGGGTTGCTATGAGTTGAAGCTGACTGGATGGTAACTAAGAACAGCTTCAGACTAACAATAGACAACAGACCAGTCTCAAAATCAGTTCTTCCTGTAGACATGACAAAAATTCATATCCATCCAACATATAGAACTGTTTTTAAATATTTAATTATATATCCTTCAAGAAAAGTAAATCAGAGGTAGATTTGAGTAATTATTTTTCTGATATTGTCCTTTTTATCTAGAAAAATAAAAATGCTGTTGTGTTTTATTTATTTATTTATTTATTTTCTTTTGTAGAGAATCATTCAATGGTTGGTCTCCTTTGGTTTATTTTAGTAGTAATTTGTAGTTTTCTATCTATAGGTCTGTGGTGGTTAAGTTTGTGTGTCAACTTGGCTAGGCCTGGTTGAGTGTCTGGGCTGCTGGATTTAGTATCTCCCATGATGAGACTGGTAATCAACTCCATGGTGGACTCTACTGTGAGCAGCTCATTAGCTGCTTTTGGATATGTGGTCTGCTTCCCATGTATAAGAAACAGCTTTGGGAACGGTCTCTAGTTTATGGCATGCTTGAATCCTGCCTGTAGCTCTGTCATTGTTCAGCAGTCTGCCCTGCTCTGCCAACCTTGGTACTTTCAATGGACTTGAATTAATGCCCTGCCATGTGTTTTGGTAGCATTGGGACTGTGCCTTTTTACTTGTCAACCTTGGGTTTGTCAATATCAGCAGCTAGCAGATGTCTGAGTGAAGAAAACCATCTAGCTCCATTGGGCTGAGAGCAGGAGGCATATCTGAACCCCAAGGTTGAAGGGCTTTCACCCAGCCCCTAGAACCTGGCACTTTGAACTTGGACTTAAAGCCTCCAAATTGCAAGAATAAATTCTTGTTTGTTCAAGCATCTCATTTGTGGTATATTCTTGTCAGAATGGTAGTAGGTAATGAGAACAAGGTCTTTTGTGTCTCAGGTTAGATTTATTCCTAAAGACTTCATCTTTTCGATGGTTATGGTAAATGTATTGTTTTCCTGATTTCCTTTTCAATGTCCTGTTTGTTAGTGCAAAGGTATCTGACTGATTTTTTTATGTTTGTCTTGTATGCAGCCACTTTGCTGAAATTATGAATTAGTCTTCAATCTTGCTAATTCTGTCTTCCATTAATTGAAATCTATGTTTTTGTCCTTTCATTGTGTTATCTATTTCTGAAGTTTTAGTATAAATATTCTGGATTTCTATTTGCTGTTTTTGTTTGGTTTCTAATTCTTAATTTATTTTGTCAGTTTGTTCTTATGTTATGTTCCTAAATTCTTTTTGAGATTTGTTTTTGTTTTATTTAATTTTGTCAGTGTTTTTTTTTTTTGATCTCTTAATACATTGAAGATAAATAAATATGATTCTTTTGAATTCTTTCTCAAGGATTTCCAATATAACTTTTTTTTTCCTTTGGAAAGTTTTCTGGTTCTCTATTCTAGTCCCATGTACTACTTCATATTTATTCTTTGTGTGAACTGAGATTGTCAATTTTCTTCAAGACACTATATTGTCATTGTATTTATATTTAATTGGTATATGTTGTTAGGATCCACTCAGGTTTTTGTTTGTTTATTTGTTTTGATATGGTATGTCTAAGCCAGCCAGGTTGATAAAATACTCTATTTGTTAATTTGGCAACTCTTAGGCACTCACAACCAGTCTCCTGGTGGGTGTAACAGAGGATGAGAACATATGCACATATTTGTGTTCACTGTTCTTGTAAAGCACTTGAGGGAAATTTTGCTGGTTTGGGTTTATAATTGATCAGTTGGTGCAGAAGCAGGTGGTGGCCATTGCCCAGATGGTGGGGCTATAGGAAGTATGGAGGTGGTCCCCTCCTCTGGGAATTGTGGCTGTCACAGGACAGGTGGGACAAACAACAGCAACAACAAAAATAAACATAACAGAACAAATAGCATGAATAGCAGAAACAAACAAAAATAACCACAAAGAAGAAGAAGAAGAAGAAGAAGAAGAAGAAGAAGAAGAAGAAGAAGAAGAAGAAGAAAGAGAGAGAGAGAGAAAGGGACAAAGAGAAAAAGAAGAAACAAAATTTGGGGTGACAGGAAGAAATGAGACCAAGAGAAAAATAAGAGTAAATAAAAATAATGAAAAAGAAAAGGAAATGTAACAATGGAAAAATAAGAGAGCAAGAAAAGAAAGACAAAAGGAACAAGGAGCAAGAAAAAAAATGTAAAGAAAAGCCAAAATTAAAAGAAATGAATAATAAGTTGAAAAAAGCATAATTTAAATAAGAGAGAGAGAAAACAATGGGAATGCTGGGCACCACAGCATCCAAGTGGTGTTCCTGCTGGCTGTCAGACAGTAGGAAGCAGAACTCCTGGTTCCAGAAGGAGTTCCTTTCAGCACAAAAGGCAGCTGAAGACAAGGCTTCAGTCAAGAAGGAGATCCTTCTGGTCCAAACAATTGGGGTCAGAGGCTCTGGTCTCAAAAGGAGGTTCGGATGTTCAGAAATGTGGTTGGCCATAGGATACCTCAAAGAAACAAACAAACTCACTGCCACTGAGTTGATTTCGACTCATAGCAACCCCTTCTTGGGTTTCCGAGACAGTATCTCTACAGGAATAGATTGCCCAATCTTCATTCTGGAGTGGCTGCTGGGTTTGAACCCCCTGACTTCTGGTTAGCAGTCAGATGCCTTAGGCATGACACCACCAGAGGTGCACCTAGTCCCTGAAAAAGTTTCTACTCCCTCAATGGGTGACTGTGGCTAGGCCCCTAGTCCCAAATAATGCTCTTGCCATCTCAAAATGTGGGTAGGCATAAGGTGTCTGGTCCCAGCAGAAGTTCTTACTGGCCCAAGATGTGGAGGGAAACAAAGATTCTTTTTGCAAAACGAGTACCTACCTACCCAGAGAGAAGACAATTAGGGCCAAGTCATCTGTTACTGCTCACCCAGAAAATGTCTAGCTACAGGGCACCTGGATTCAGAAAAAGTTCTTGTCAACCCAAAGGCAGCTGAGACTAAGACTCCTAGTTCTAGAAGGAGTTCCTGCCAGACAGAAAAGCAGCTGGTGGCAGGATGTCTTGTTCCTGAAAAAGTGTCTGTTGTTCACAAAATGGCTCTAATCAAGACCCCTATTCTCAGAAGTTCCTGTGTCCTTAAAAGTGCAAAATGATAATAATAAATAAGAATGCAAAAAAAATAAAAAAAATCAAAACAAAATTTAAAAAGTGGCTGAGTTTAGGGTACTTGGTCCCAGAAAAATTTTCTGCTGCCTGAACAGTTAACTTCAATCAGAAAGCCTAGTCCTGGACCTCTTTCCTGCCTACCCAGAAGGCAACTGGGAGAAGGGTGCTTGATCTGAGAAGAATTCTTGCTGACCTGGAAGATATCTGGGGGCATGGTGTGTGGAACCACAAAAATTTTCTGCTGGACCAAAGAATGGCTGGGAACAAGGCACCTGTTTCTGGAGGAGTTCATGTCAGCTAAAAAGGCAGCCGTAAGCAGGTCATCTGGTTCCACAAAAAGATCCTGCTGTTCCAAACAGTAGTTAGCACAAGTTCCCTGATCCCTGAAGTTCCTGCTGTAAAAAGGCTGGTGTCAGCAAAATACTTAATGCCAGAATCAGTTCCTGTCTACCCAACAGGCAGCTGGTGGCAGTGCTCTCAGTCCAGGATGGAATTCCTACTATGTTTCAGGTACCATGTTATATATTTTGTATATCTCTTCTGATTGATATTTCCAGTAAAACATATTTTATTATTTTTGTGATGATGATTTTTTTCATGTAAGAACTTTGCTGTATTCTGTAATTGCCATTCAGTGAAAACTCAATATGTTGCAAGCATCAAAGTAAATTCTTCACATATATGATTAGATAGAATCCTCAATATACCTTTGTACTTTATGTAATATAATTTCAGTGGTGTAAATAAGGAAATATTGTTGCATTGGGCTTTTAAAACTTGTCCAAAAGCACACAATTATTTAATCAAAGAGCTTGAAATCGATAAATTCATTGTATTTTACTATGACCTTAAAAGAAAGAATGAGTCTCTTATGATGCAAAGAACTTGACTACCAACCAATAATTTAGTGGTTCAAACTCAAAGAGGCACCTTGGCATAAAGCTTAGGAGATTTGCTTCTGAAAGGTTACAACCTTGAAAACTCTATGCAGGACAGTTCTATTCAATGGGAGTCTACACAAATGGGGCTGTCATGAGTTGGAATCCACTCATTGGCAACTGGCTTGGTTTTCATATGAAAGTTGAATACTTACTCTTGTTTGATAAAGATTGTATTATTATTATTTTTTTCTTTTAGAAAATAAACCAGTTATCTTTTAAAAATCAGTCCATTATTGAGTAACTCCAATGAAACTAGGGGATGAGTTCATTTTTATTCACCTTAGCATTCATTCTTAGTATCCAGAAGATTGTATGATGCTTAATAATTCCTTGATAAATATATTGAGAATGAAGGAAATAAAGAACAAATGAAATTTGCTTCTTTTAAAGTATAAAATAGTTTGTAGAATTTTGCTTTACCATTTGCGTCCATTGCTACATTCTCCTTTACTAATTCACTAAAATTATTTCATGTGGATTTTTAAAATTTTATTAGTAATTTAAAAAATCACTACCACATGCACAATGTTTATCACATGCCCAAAACTGTTCTTAATATTTTGCTTTTAACAATCTATTAAGTCATCTAACATAAAACATAGATGAAAACCTAATCAGTGTGCTGTAGAGTTGGATCTGACTCATAGTGACCCCTCTTTGGATTTCTGAGGTAGTTCAGTATGGAAGTAGATTGCCCAACCTTCCTTCCAAGAAGTGGCTGGTGAGTGTGAACCGCCAGCCCTCTGGTTAGCAGTCTTAGGCACTATGCAAACAGAGCTCCTAATCAGTATGCCAGGTATGTGAAATGCCATCTTTCCTTTAGGAATCCACTTTCCGTCCAGTAAAGGGTTTTGCTAGGTAGAGTTCATAGTTAGAGAATGACTAATAGACTTTATTTATCTATTTTGCCTATGATGATTTTGGACTTCCTTCTATCCGTGTAAAATTATTCACATATAAAGTTGAAATCTATTATTTTTTTAAACTTTTTGAACTAATTTCTGACTTAGAAAAATATTACAAAAGTTCTACAGAAAGTTCATGCATGTGACCCTCTTCCCAAATTCCCAGCATATTAACTAGTTATACAACCACAATAAAGTGATAAAGACTAGGGAAATTACATTGTTTTGATACATTTAAAGAAGTTACAGATTGTATTGTGTTTCCACTAATGATTCATTTTATCCAGATTCCCATATTACTTTTATTTATTTCTCTTTAATAAGTTTTATTTTTTTAAACAACAGACTCCGAACTTCTTTTTGAGGCACTGCTAGATGGACACAAATCTCCCCTTGAGGACTCCTATTTCTCCTTGTTGTTGTTGTTACATGTCTTCAAGTTGGTTCTGATGCATAGTGAACAACACAGCAAAAGACTGCTTGGTCCTCCTCCATCCTCCAAATTGTTGCTATGTTGGAGCCCATTGTATCAGTCACTATGTTGATCCTTCTCATTGGGAATCTTCCTCATTCTGGCGGCCCTCTACTTACCTAGATGTCCTTCTCTAGGAGTTGGTATCCCCTGATAACATGTCCAAGTTACATGAGATGCAGTCTCACCATTCTCATGTCTAAGGCGTGTTCTGGCTGTACTTTTTTCAGGACAGATTTGGTCATTATTATTTTCTTCTTATATGCAACAATTAACAGACTTTCTTTATCTTCTTTGAAGAGTGGTGGTCACATGATTTGTAGAATGTTTTTGAATTTGTGTTTGTCTGATATGCCTTATGAGCTGGATAACTTTATTCATTTTTTGACAAGAATATCATAAATAATGTTATAAATGATGTTATTCTTCTTTGTGTATTTTATCAGGGGATTCATAATATTATTGGGTGCCATCAAATCAGTTCTGACTGATAGCCTCCCTGTGTACAATGCAGTGAAACACTGCCCAGTCCTAGGCCATCCTCACAATCTTTGCTATACTTGAACCCATTATTGCAGCCACTGTGTCAATCATAAATCAAAACTTAAAGCAATTCATTATATTGGGAGCTCTGGTGGTGTAGTGCCTAAGGCATTTGACTGCTCCATCTTATTACTAATGATTATTTGATCACTTAGTTAAGTTGTCTGATGGCTGAGTATTTATGTCTTATAATGTCTAGAGTGAAGAATTAGTCTTCTTTGAAATTAAAAAGTTGAAAAAAATTTCCTTCACTTCTTATAGAACAGTCTATAAGGTTACTTCTTATCATTTGCAACATAGAGTGACCTCTGCTCATGCATTTTATGATGTACTCACTGTGAATCCAAAATTGTGTTTGTTTTCACAAATATGAGAAAATGAAGATAGAGTGGTTCTGATTGAGCATGGAGGCATTGAAGGAACACATTTATGCCAACAATGTCTAAGTATTTGTCTGCACAGAAGAATTGCTTGAAAAAGTTTTTGTTTTGTTTTGTTATTGTTGTTCGTTTGTTTGTTTTAGAATCCAAAGTCTTAAGAATATTACAAGGACATCAAAATTTTTTTCAACTCGATGCATGCCTGAAAGCCACTCCTTTATCAAAGAGGGACGGACTACTAAAGAGATTTCTGGTTTGCTGCTCTGTGCAAATCCTTTGATTTAAATACAATGACAAAGCTTGCATGTGGCTAAGAAAAAAAAGTCTCTCTTTCTGCTAAATTCCTTTATTTCCTTGCTTTTGGCACTGACCAGTTTCTCCTATATTTTTAATAGAGAACTTAATTGGTAACCTTAATACATTTTGGATTTTATTTTATCGACCAGAAGGCACCATAACAAATGAAGAGATGCTGTTTTTAAGAAAAAAAATAGACTTTTATAAAAGCTCATAAAATCATTTGTTAATTTTGAAGATGACAAAATAAATTCTTTAGTAAATGACAAGTTTTTGTATTCCAAATTTTAGCTTATTTTGAGCACATAAGAAATGATATAAAATCTCATTGTACAATCCTCCCAAATTAAAAAAAAAAAAAAAAAGAATGACATCTCCAAATTTGGGCCAGGATTTCTGTTTGGGACTAATTAATTAAAGAAATCAGGAAAGGGTAAGAGATGGAAGATAATTAAATAGAAGAGAAAGAAAACATATATAAGGGAAGAATGTTTTAAATTCCAAGTCAGAGTTCAGTAACTATATTTATGATAATTAAAGCATAATTCTACTTTAATAAAATATATTATGATTTTTCTAGTTCAATAAATTCTTCATTTTTTTTTCACAGACACACACATATACTCACAAAAACTCTAAGTATTCCAAAATAAGAAAATTTTCCTTAATCCTTGCAAATTGGGAAAAGAAATAAAACATAACTAACTGATTTCATATTACTTGGTTCTACAATCAACACCAATGAAACAACAGTCAAGATATCAGACAACGTATTTCATTGCACACATCTGCAATAAAAGACCTCTCTTAAGTGATGAAGAACAAAGATGCACCTAACCCAAGCCATGGTATTTTCAATTGTTTCATATGCATGTGAGAGCTGGACAATGAATAAGGAAGACCGACTAAGAGTTGATGCTTCTGAGCTGTGGTGTTGGTGAAGGATACTAAAAGTCCCATGGACTGCCAAAAGAACTAACAAATCTGTCCTGTAATAAATGAAGCCAGAATGCTCTTTGGAAGGGAGAATGACACACTTCCCTACCTGCTTTGGCCATGTTGTCAGAAAGGACCATTATCTGGAGAAAGATATAACACTTGGTAAAGTGGAGGGTCAACAAAGAAGGGGAAGGCCTTCAACCAGATGGATTCATATAGTGGCTGCAATGATGGGCTCAGGTATATCAAGTATTATGATGCTAACACAGGACCAGGCAGTGTTCCATTCTGTTGTACACAGGGTCGCTATGAGTCAGAACCAACTCAATGGCACCTAACAACAGCAGCAACAAATGATCATTATAGTTTATTACTTTCATTCATAAAATTGTATTTATTGTTATATAATTCAATAAGAATACTCATATTTTTATAAATAACTGAATTATGGGTAGATATAAATATCGATAAACAAAAGCTGTTATAGCAATACAATTTTTACATATTTTTTTCAGAGTAACAGTACATGCAACACATTTTCTTTGTACACCTGTCAATTATTTTTGAGTATGTATTTCCTATATTGGCAATTAATTGCAAGGTTTGTTTTCTGAACTCTATAATCTCATTTTAAGTCAATTTTATTTCGTAAAGGAATAAATTAAATTTAGGATATTACAAAATTATGCTTTTATTTTAACATATTACAATGAATTGAATGCTTCATGTCCTCTTTTTTTCCATGCTACACTCTTAATATCTAAATATCTTCCATAATACACAAATTATGTTGGCCGTCCAAATGTACTTAAGAAACATTTGACTGATAAATAGCTTTATTTTTATTTTTATTGACCAGCTATTCATGAATATACATTTATTTATCATGATACATATATAGATATGCTATATATTTTGTATGATATATATTTTTATTATGTGTCATTTCTTCTGGATTGTCCAAGAATTACTATTATATTTATTGACTAGACCAATTAAGCTATTATCCATTACATAATATATCAAAGGATTCTATGGGAAAGCACTGCAAGACCCAAGAAATATCACAAGGATTTGAAAGGAATACTCATAGTCACTTTACCAAAAAGAATTGGTCAATGTTCATACATTTCAAGAGGTAGCATAAGATGAAGAACTGGTGGTACTGAAGGACAGAGTTCAAACTGTAGTGAAAGTAATTGAAAATCAAGGCTCCAGGAATTGACAGAATACTAACTGAGATCTTCCAACCAACAGATGCAGCAGTTTTGACCCTTAGCGACCTAGAGACAACAGAATAAACAATACCTTGTCCTGCACCATCATCACATTTTTTTTTATGCTTCTCCCATTGTTGCAGCCACTGTGTAAATCCACCTCATTGAGAATCTCCCTCTTTTTGATGACCCTCTACTTTACCAAGCATGATGTCCTTCTCCAGGGACTCATCTTCCTGATAACATGACCAAAGTACTTGTGATGAAGTCTTGTCATCCTTGCTTCTGAAGAGCATTCTGGTTGTATTTCTTTCAAGATAGATTTGGTCTTTCTTCTGGAAGTCCATGATATATTCAGTATTCTTCATCAACATCTTAATTCAAAAGCATCAATTCTTCTTTAGATTTCCTTATTTACTGTCCAAGTTTCACATATACATGATATTGAAAATAAGATGGCTTGAATGAGGTACAACTTAGTATTCAAAGTAACATCAGTGATCTTTTAAACTTTAATGAGATCTTTTGCAACAGATTTGCCCAGTGCAAATAATGTCTGATTTCTTGACTGCTGCTTCCATTGGTGTTGACTGTGACTTCAAGTAACATGAAATCCCTGACAAATTCAATCTTTTCTCCTTCTATCATGAGGTTGCTTACTGACACAGTTGTGAGGATTTTTGTTTTCTTTATGAGGTGTAATCCACACTGAAGCTTGTAGTTTTGGTCCAGCAACTTTGGGTCATCTGCACATTGTAGGTTGTTACTGACTCTTCCTTCAAACCTGATGCCATATTCTCAGCTTCTCAGATTATTTCCATAGCATGCAAGTTGAATGACTATGGTGAAATGACACAACATGATATATACTTTTCCTGATTTTAAATGATGCAATGCAATACAACACACTGCTGTGGAATTAGATCTGACTCATAATGACCCCTCCTTGGGTTTTCAAGGGAGGATCACTATGGAAGTAAATTGCCCAACCTTCCTTCTGAGGAGTGACTGGTGGGTTTGTACCATCAGCCTCTGATTAGCAGTAAAATGCCTTAGGCACTACACAACCAGAGCTCCCTTAAATGATGCAGTATTCCCCTATTCTGTTTGAATGACTGCCTCTTTGTCTAGGTACAGGTTCAACGTATGGATTATTAAGTGTTCTGGAATTCCCATTCTTCTCAATGTTATCCTTAATGTTTTATGATCCACACAGTCAATTGCATAGTCAATAAATCATAAATAAGTATCCTTTTGGTATTCTTTGCTTTCAGCCAAAGTCCATCTGACATCACTTTCTCTTCTGAATCTGGCTTGAATCTCTGGCACTTTGTTGTTCATGTGCTGCTGCTAACTTTTCTGAATACCTTCATTAACATTTCACTTGCGTGTGATATTAAGTATAAAAAATAGGTACAATTCATAAACTAGATGTATGTACTTCATACAGCTACACTCAACAATATTTCTTGAACTCTTACAATATAAAATAGGGTATCTGAAAACAAATCCAAGATTGACAACATCTACTCTCTGAGTTATCATCTGTTACTCTTTTCCAAGTATACTATGTTTTTGTTCTCTTATTTTATTTTACTTTTAAGGATAACTGTTCTGGATTTCTATACACTGCTCAGTTTGTCCTTTCCTTGAGAGAAATACCATTATTCTTTTAATTTCAAATCAAATATCTCTTTTACTATAAATTATTTCCCTAATGATCCTGGCAAGATAAATAAGTCAATCCATTGGCCTTTCCTACTGTTATTGTTAGATGCCTTACAGTTAGCTCTGAATCATAGTGACCACATGTGGAGCAGAACAAAACACTACTCACAACCCTTTCTATATCTGAGCTTATCATTGCAGCCGCCACGTGAAACCATCTCTTGTGGGTTTTCCCCTTTTTTGGTGATGCTCAATTTTACTAAGCATGATATCCTTCTCCAGGTATCAGTTTGTTCTCACATGACCAAAGTAGGTGACATAACGTCTGGCCATTCTTGCTCTTCAAAGGAGCATTCTGGCTGCACTTCTTCCAGATTTATTCATTTTTCTGGCAATCTATGGTAAATTCAGTATTCATTGTCAACACCACAATTCAAAGGTATCAACCTTTATTCACTCCTCCTTTTTTATTGTATAGCTTTCACATACATATGAGGCTATGGAAAAAAAAAAAAAAACATGATGAGTCAGGCATGTTTTATGTTTCAAAGTGATATGTTTGCTTCTTAAAACTTTAAAGAGGTCTTTTGCAATACATTTGCCCAGTGCAACACAATATCTGATTTCTTGTCTGCTGCTTGAACAGGTGTTGACTTTGGCTCCAAATAAAATGAAATCCTTGACAATTCAATCTTTTTTTCCTTTCATTGTAATATTGCTTATTAGTCCATCTGTAAGAATTTTCTTTCTTTCTCTTTTTTTTTTTTTTTTGATGATGTGTAATCCATACATAGGAGCTCTGGTAGCATAGTGCCGAAGGCACTTGACTGCTCACCAGAAGGCTGACGGTTCAAACCCACCAGCCACTCCTCAGAAGGAAGTTTGGGCAATCCTACTTCCGTAGTGATACTGCCTCGGAAACCCAAGGAGGGGTCGCTATGAGTCGGGGCCAACTCTACGGCAAACAACAACAATCCATACATATTCAATATTTTCTGAAATGTAAAACAATGATTTAAAATGTGATAAATTAAATAATACCTCTAGACTGTAGACATTGATCTTCATCAGTAAGTGTTTGAAGTCATCTTTGCTTTCAACAAGAAAAGTTGTGTCATCTGCATATTGCAGGTTGTTAATAAGTCTTCCTCCAATCCTGATGCTGTGTTCTTCGTATAGCCCAGCTTTTGAATTTTTTGCCCAACATATAGCTTCAGTAAGTATGGTTGAAAGGATACAATGTTGATGTATCCGTTTCCTGATTTTAAGCCATGTGGCATCACCTTGTTCTGTTTGAATGACAGCTTCTTGGTCTACATGCATGTTCCCCATGAACATAACTAAGTGTTCTGGAAGTCTCATTACTCACAATGTTATTCATAATTTGTAATAACCCACATAATCAAATATTTTTGCATAGTCAATGAAATATAAGTAAATATCTTTCTTGTATCATTTTCTTTCAGCCAAGATCCATCTGATAACAGGTATAATATACCTCATCCCATGTTCTTTTTTTTTTATTTTTATTGTGATTTGAGAGAAAGTTTACAGAGCAAATTCATCTTCCATACAGCAGTTCCCATAAACTTCATCTCATGACATTGAATGTAATCGCACACAGTCCAACACCTCTCCTCCCACTTCCTCCCCATAGCCACCTCTTCTCTGTGTCCTTCCCTCCCATGCACTCCTGCCACCTAGCTATCTCCCTGTGCATATACAGCCCTTCTATTCTCCAATGATTGATCTCCCCAAAGAGTGTATCTACCTAATGTAAATATTCAGCTCATATGCCTGTCTTATGCTTGGCTGGAAGCCACAGGAGTGGGTTCAATTCCAGACTTAAAGGGCAGCTAGGGGGCTATAGACTCAGGAGTTCCAACAGGCTGTATCTGACCAACAGA
>NW_006922221.1:742403-744940 GCF_000298275.1 Orycteropus afer afer | reverse complement strand
AAACCTGGTCGCTTTTTTTTTTTTTTTAAATGTTGTTTAGTTTTATTCCCCATTGTTCCCCCACTCTGTCCAGGATCACCTGCAGAGATCCCCCTCGGAGTGGTTGAAGTTTGTAGCTGCGCACCCTCTAGTTCTGGTCTCATAATTGTATAAGCTAAGTATCTCATGGTGTACCAGTCCCTTGGAATAATTGTTTCCATGTGTCTTAGGTTTTCTTCATTCTTCTTTGCTCTGGATAAGGAGAGACCCATTGTTGCATTTAGATGGCAGCTTGAAAGTTTTTAAGATCTCAGTCACTACTAACCAAAATAGGAGGTAGAACAATTTTTTTGTGTAGTATGTTATGTCAGTTGAGCTTGATGCCCTCTTTAACTACAATCCTGGGCCCATTGATCTAACTACTTGCTCCTTCTTGGTAGCTGGTTGAGGTCAAGAAGTGACTATAACCTTGTCCCCCATCAGCTCTACTACATACCTAGAAATTATTACACATCCATGTTTTCTTTTAAATCCAGCTTGAATTTCTGGCAGTTCCCTTTCAATATACTGTTGCAAACATTTTTAAATTACCTTCAGCAAAATTTTACTAGCTTGAGACATTAACAATATTATTCACTAATTTCCAAATTGTGTTAGATCACCTTTCTTTGGAATTGTCACAAATACGGATCTCTTCTAGTCAATTCTAAGCTGCCTTCCAAAAATCTTGGCTAAGTGAATCAGCTCCTGCAGAGAGGCTTCCGTTTGTTAAAACATATTATTATTCATTCTGTCAATTCTTGGAGCCTTGTTTTTTGCCAATTTCTTCAGTGCAGTTTGGACTTCCTTCAATACCATGGGTTCTTGACCATATTGCCCTCTCCTAATACCGCCTAAATATCTCACTTTACTATGATATTAATCTAATGCATTGTCTTTATAATATATCTTGATTTCCTTGAGAACAGGAATCTTCTTAAGCATTTTCCACAATTACCCTTTCTCTCTCTGGCTATAGTATACTATATTTATATGTGCATGAATAAGTAGCATTATTTATATGTGCATGAATTCTCAAATTTTATTTCCACAAGAAAATGATCTCATGTCTCAATATTTCCTGAAATGTAAAACAACAATTTAAAATGTGATGAATTAAATAATACCTCTAGATACGATTTGTGTTTTTTAACAGAATATTTAGTCATGTTTAAGAAGTAGGATATATTTCCCTCACTGTGCATAATGATAGTATTGAAAATGGAACAGAACACCACTCAACCTGTTTTAAAGATGAGAATTAAAATCAGGTAAACATTAAAAAAAATCTTACATGTATACAGATCTCTCAGTCCATGTGCTATTCTAGTTGATAATTTCATACTTGCCATATAAAATGCTAAGTAAATTCAACTAATAGATATATTAAACTTAACTGGAATTTGAAATCCATTTATAAATCAAAATGTAAACCTCATAGTTAACATCTGAAATAAAATTAAAGTCATGTTTAATTGGATAATCTCATATAAATGTGTGAAGTGTGGAATGACAATTAGATAATGCTTTATAATTCCCTACATACTCTCTTATTGAGTTTCACCTACACTAAAATTCTATATTTTGCATGTCTGTTTATTTTATAAGTTAAAATATCTAATTTATACTGGGGGAGCTCTGGTGGCATAGTTCCTCAAGCATGTGACTCCTAACCAGAAGTCCAGTGATTCAAACTCACCAGCCACTCCTGGGAAGAAGGTTGGGCAGTCAACTTTCACAGTGATACCACCTCAGAAACTCAAGCAGGGGTCGCTATGAATTGGATCCAAATTCATGGCAGTGGTTTTTTTTTTTTTTTTTTTTGGAACATATACTGGAAGATATTGAGAAAAGAAAATTTATTCCTAGCATAGTATCTGATGAAATATATGTATTCAACAACTTTTAGATGGATGAGAAAATTATTACTAATAGTTTTAACTATTCCTATACTAATAATTTTAACTATTATTATAGTTCCATCTTGGTGAAATGAGATCTAACTCCTGAATCACAGACTTCAATCCTTTTCTATATTATTACTATTTTAAAACTAACTTAAATCATAGATAATAGTTTTGGCAAATATTCTGAATTGTATCTCAAGCCCAAACATAAATTACATTAGAAAGAAAATTATTTTAGTTCAATTTTGAATTTGCCACTAGGTTGATATGTTGTCAGATTAATAGCTAGGCTTAATTATGTTTTGGTTGACAAACACCAGATACCTTTATATACCTGAAGTTGCTAACTGAAAGAACATGTTTCACACGTAGAAGGCTTATTAGTTCCCCACCCCCCCCGCCTCCATAAACTCCCAAGAGAAAAAGAGGTAAGTACCATTTCTTTCATAAGGTTTTCCCTGGCCAATTATTTGAGAAGTGGACAGCCTCTTCATCTTCTTTCTATGAATCTAGGAAATTGAAAGTTGTCAAAAATGAAATGGAATGCATAAAGATTGATATCCTCGGCATTAGTGAGCTGAAATGGACTGGTTTTGGCCATTTTGAATCAGA
>NW_006922221.1:721989-739574 GCF_000298275.1 Orycteropus afer afer | reverse complement strand
ACAAAGGCCTACATTGAAGTGTTTATGATTTCTTAGAATATGTATAGAATAAGGAATAAAAAAGGAATATGTTTGAGTTATATTGAATTGTTACAGCAAGAGAAAAGCATTGGCATTATTGGTGACAATGGTGGTGAGGGCTAAGGTTTATTATTTTTTCCTACTCTACATCAAATATTCTTTTTAACTCTTTTGTCTACAATATCCCTTTTATGTCTCCAACTGTCTTACAAAGTAGATATTCTGATTGATCTGGTATTAAGAACTATTCAATTGTGTCACTCAGTGATAAATTACTTCTTTCAAGCAAAACCACCCGTTAGTGGTGGAACTAGGGTTTGAACCCAGGTGTTCCTGACTAGAGCTAGATAGTCTTTCCTTGTGACATTACGCCTTCTCATAAATTATATTGCTTACCTAAGGTTTTAAATGAGAACACAGTCCACCGAGTAGTTTAATTTTCCAAAAATATTTGTTTAAAATCATTGTAGCACTAATGTGTCACTCTTAGGTACATGCCATACCAAAATAACTAGCATGTTATATGTAGTTAGATATAATGGGGGGGGGGATTATTTCTGTAGACTTTTGTTTTTTTAACAGGCTTTTTTAATTTTATTTATCTCATTTGTTATGTCAAGTTTTGAAATAATATTCTTTTAAATGCCAACAGGATGAGATTTCACATTTAATGATGACAGCAATATAAAGTAAGAGCTTACTGTTAACCAGACAAAGTAACAGTTAATTTACTTATTTTATTTTATACTAATTAATCTTTACAGTGTAGGTAAAATTATCCCCATTTTTCAGATGAGGAATCTGAAGTTCAGAGAAGTTAGGTAACTTATGCTAGTAAGTTAGTAAGTGAAACATTCTGAAATTGTTGACTATAATATTGTCAGTATTCCTTAGTAATGAAACTTAAGTTGGTTGTTGATTTTGATTTCCAGGTCAAGTGAATTTGATACAAAAAAGTTATTCTCTACACCACTACATGGAAAAGAAATATTCACTGAACACATAAAATTTAAAGAGTCATGGTCTTATGCCAAAGGACCTCACAAATTTTCATACTGTGGTGGCTTGCCTGTACTGTCAGGCTAGAAATTATACCACCAGTATTTCAGCTACCATCAAGATCACCCATGGCAGATATGATGGTAGCAGAACTTCTAGACTAAGATAGACTAGGAAGGAAGATCTGACTCTGTACTTCAGAAAATTGTCCAGTACAATCATTATGAACATTATAGCAGTGGAACACTGTCTGATATTTTGCTGGAAGAGGAGTCCCTCAGTTGGATGCACACAAAATACAAGTAGGGAATCACTGCCTCCTCAAAGTACAGTCAATCTAATGATAAGGATAGAGTAAAGCTTTTGGAACGTTCATTTGCTGATGTGGCACTACTCACAATGTAAAAATAAATAAATAGATAGATAGATAGATAGATAGATAGATAGATAGATAGATAGATAAAAAGGTTGCAAACATCCATTAATAATCAGAACATGGAATATACAAAACATGAATCTAGGAAAATTGGAAACTCTGAAAATAAAATGGAAAATGGAAAGACAGATCTCCTAACCACTAGTGAGTTAGAAAAGACTGGTTTTGACCACTTTAAATAAGACAATCATACGGTCTACTATGCTTGAAAAAAAATTGGAAAAAAATGGTGTCACATTCATTGCCACGAAGAACATTTTCAGCATCTAGCCTGATGTACTATGCGTTCAGTGATTTGACAAGATCCATATACAAACAAGGAGAATCAGTTAATAGACTGTTATTCAAATTTACTTATCAACCACTGAAGCTAAATATGAAGAAATATAAGATTTTACCAACTTCTGCAATCTGATATTGATCAAATATGCAACCAAGATGAATTGATAATTAAAGATGATTACAATGCAAAAAAAGAAAAAAAGAAAAAGAAAGAAAGAAAGAAAGTGCATCAGCCAGATAGAGGCTGAGAAGTGGCAGGAGTCAGCTTATGCAGGGACAGAACAGGTAGGGCAGGCCAGGAATTGAGAGTGGAGAAGTTTGGAACAGCTAAAAGAGATGAACTTGTTTGTCAGTTTGTTATTCTGGAGTGGTTTGTATGTCACCATGAGGCTAGAGGCTATGCCACTGGTGTTTCAAATGCTAACAGGGTTACCCATGGAGGACAGGTTTCAGCAGAGCTTCCAGACTAAGACAGATTCAGAAGAAGGAAGAGGCCATCCACTTCTCAAAAAATTGGCCAGTTAAAATCTTATGAATAGCAGTGAAACACTGTCTGATATATTACTGGAAAACTTTATGCATAGCTTTGAAATATTATGAGATATAGGAGCTCTGGTAGCATAGTGGCTACGGCACTTGACTGCTAACCAGAAGGCTGGTGGTTCAAACCCACCAGCCACTCCTCGGAAGGAAGATGGGGCAATCTACTTTCGTAATGATACTGCCTCGGAAACCCAAGGAGGGGTCGCTATGAGTCAGGTCCGACTCAATGGCAAACAACAACATAGTGCTGGAAGATGAGCTCCTCAGGTTAGGAGGCACTTAAAATACAACAGGAAAAGAGCTGCCTCCTCAAAGTAGAGCCTACCTTAATGATGTGAATAGAGTAAAGATTTCAGGACCCCCATTTGCTTATGTGGCACAACTCAAGATAAGAAGAAACAACTGCAAGTATCCATTAACAATCAGAACATGGAGTGTACGAAGTATGATTCTAGGAAAACTGGAAGTTGTCAAAAATATAATGGAGTGCATAAAGATTGATACCCTATCCTAGGCCTTGTTGTTGTTGTTATTAGGTGCTGTCAAGTGGTTTCCGACTCATAGCGACCCCATGCACAGCAGAACAAAACACTGCTCAATCCCGCTCAAGATCCATGATCCCTGTTATACCTGAGCCCATCATTGCAGTCACTGTGTCAATCCATCTTGTTGAAGGCCTCCCCCTCTTTCATCGACCTTCTACCCTACCAAGCATGACACCCTTCTCCAGGGAATGGTCCCTTCTTATAACATGACCAAAATAGGTGAGATGAAGTCTGGCCATTCTAACTTCCAAGGAGCATTTCAGGTGCACTTCCTCCAGGACAGATCTGTTAGTTCTTTTAGCAGTCCATGGTATTTTCATCATTCTTTGCCAGTACCACAAGACAAAAGCATCAACTCTTCTTTGATCTTCCTTATTCATTGTCCAGCTCTCACATGCATACAAGGTGATTAGAAATATCATGGCTGTGTCAGGTGCACTTTAGTCCCCAAGGAGACATCCTTGTTCCTTAGCACTTGAAACAGTTCCTTCGTGGTTGACTTTTCCAATGCTACACGTCATGTAATGTCCTGACTGCTGCTTCCATTGGCGTCGATTGTACAATCAAGCTACATGAATTCTTTGACAACCTCAATCTTCTCTCCATTTATTGGGATGCTGCTCATTGGTCCAGTTGTGAGGATTTTTGTTTTCTTTATATTGAGACATAATCCACATTGCATACTGTATTCTTCAACCTTCATCAGTAGGTGCCTCAAGTTATCCTCACTTTCAGCAAGCAAAATTGCATAATCTGCATATCTCAGGTTGTTAATGATTCTTCCTCCAATCCTGATGCCAAGTTTTTCTTCATATAGTCCAGGTTTTCTGATAATTTGCTCATCATATAGATTGAATAAGCATGGGGAATGGATACAACCTTGATGCACTCCCTTCCTGATTTTAAACCATGTAGTGTCCACTTGTTCTGTTCGAACAGCAGCCTCCTGATCAAGGTACAGGTTCCTCATGAGTACAATCAAGTGTTGGGAATTCCCATTCTTCTCAATGTTATCTATAACTTGTCATGACCCACACAATCAAATGCATTTGCATAGTCAATAAAACACAAGTAAACATCTTTCTGGTATTCTTTGCCTTGAGCCAAAATCCATCTGACAACAGCTATAATATCCCTTGTTCCACAACCTCTTCTGAATCCAGCTTGCACCTCTGGAAATTCTCTGTCAATATACTGCTGCAAAGATTTTTGAATTATCTTCAGTAATATCTTACTTGTGTGTGATATTAATGATATTGTTCTATAATTTCCACAATCAGTGGGATCACCTTTCTTTGGAATGGGTACAAATATGGATCTCTTCCAGTCAGTTGGCCAGGTAGTTGTCTTCCCTATCTCTTGGCATAACCGAGTAAGTGCCTCCAATGGGATATCCATTTACTGAAATATCTCAATGGGTATTCCATCAATTCCCTGAGCCTTGTTCTTCACCAATTCTTTCATTGCAGCTTTGACTTCCTCCTTCAGTACCATTGGTTCTAGATCATATGCCACTTTCTGAAATGGATGAAGATCAACCTGTTCCTTTTGGTACAGTGATTCTATGTATTCCTGCCATCTCCCCTTGATGTTTCCTGCATCATTCAATATTTTGCCCATAGAATCTCTCAATATTGCAACTCAAGGCTTACATTTTTTCTTCAATTCTTTCAGCTTGTGGAATGCTGAGTGTATTCTTCCCTTTTGGTTTTCACACTCCAGGTCTTTTGCACATTTCGTTATAGTAATTGCTTTTGTCTGCTCAGGCTGCTCTTTGAAATCTTCTGTTCAGCTCTTTTATCTTGTCATTTCTTTCATTGGCTTTAGCTATTCTCCACTCAAGGGTGAGTTTCAGAGTCTCTTCTGTCATCCATTTTGGTCATCTCTTCTTTTCTCGTCTTTTTAGTGATATCTTGCTTTCTTCTTGGATAATGTTCTTGATATTCTCCCACAATTCTTCTGGTCTTTGGTTTTGGTGTTCAATGCATCAAGTCTATTCTTTAGATGATCTCTAAGTTCAGGAGAGATATATTCAAGATCATATTTTGGTTTTCTTGGACTTGTTTTAATTGACTTTAACTTCAAGTTGAACTTGCATATGAGCAGTAAATGGTCCCTTCCACAATCAGCTCCTGGCCTGGTTTTGGCTGGCGATGTTGATATTGAGCTTTTCCACCGCCTCTTGCCACAGATGTAGTCAATCTGATTCCTGTGTGTTCCATCTGGTGAAGTCCACATGTAGAACCACTGTTTGTGCTGTTGAAAAAAGGTGTTTGCAATGAACAAGTCGTTGGTCTTGCAAAACTCTACCATGCGAGTGCCAGTATTATTTCTGTCACCAATGCCAATTTTTTTAACCATCAGTGATTCTTCTCTGTTTCCAACTTTTGCATTCCAGTCACCAGTGATAATTAACACATCCTGATTACATGTTTGGTCAATTTCAGACTCCAGAAGTTTATAAAAATCTTCAATTTTCTCATCTTTGGTTTTGGTGATTTGGGCATAAATTTTAATAATGGTCTTACTAATGGGTCTTCCTTGTAGGCATATGGATATTATCCTATCACTGACAGTATTGTACTTCAGCACAGATCTTGAAACATCCTTTGTGATGATGATTGCCATGACATTCCTCTTCAAACTGTCATTCCCTGCATAGTAGATCACATCATTGTCTGATTCAAAATGGCCAAAACCAATCCATTTCAGCTCACTAATGCCGAGGATATCAATCTTTATGCGTTCCATTTCATTTTTGACAACTTCCAATTTTCCTAGATTCATACTTCGTACATCCTTGTTCCAATGATTAATGGATGTCTGCAGCTATTTCTCTTCAATTTGAGTGGTGCCACATCAGCAAATGGAGGTCACAAAAACTTTACCTTATCCATAGGACTAAGGCTGGGTTTACTCAGATGATGCAGCTCTTTCCCAGTCCTATTTTCAGAGTCTTCTAACCTAACAGGACTATTCATAAAGTTACACGGTAATGTATCAAACAGTGTTTCTTTGCTATTCATAAGGTTTTTCCTGGCCAATTCTTTGAGAAGTGGACAGTCTCTTCCTTCTTCCTAATCTGTCTCAGTCTGTAAGCTGGGCTTATACCTGTGCACCATGTGCATCCCACTGTGATTGAAACACCATGGCTCAGCCTTAAAACTCACATCAACACATCACGATGGTAGGACAAACCAACAGACATGTTTGTCTCCCAGTTGGAAACCTCTCATACCACCCTTTCCTGGGTCCCTGGAGCTGACTCCTCCTCTGTCCCAATTCCTGGGCCTTTTAATTCCCTTTCTCCTGCTCTCCCACTCTGTTACTTTGGGCATGTCTGAGTTCCCTCTCCTCACCTGGATCCCTGCGGCTGACTGCTCCTTGTTCCAGGTTCCTGGCTTTTAACCCCCTTTCTCCCACTCTACCGTCTTACTGCATTGGGTGTGCCTGGGTTCTCTCTCCTCACCTGGACCCCTGAGTCTGACTGCTCCTGTCTGTGTTCCTCTCCCACTCTGCTGCTTTGGGAATGCCTGAGTTCTCTCTCCTCACCTGGATCCCTGCAGTTGATTGCATCCTAGGCATTAGTGATCCTAGGCATCAGTGAGCTGAAATGGACTGTTTTTTGCCATTTTGAGTAGGACAACCATATGATCGACTATGCTGAGAATGACAAATTGAAGAGGAATGGCATAACATTCATCATCACAAAGAATGTTACAAGATCTATCCTGAAGTAAAATGCTGTAAGCAATAGGGTAATATCCATACACTTATGAAAAAGACTATTTAACATTAGTGTTATTAAAATTTACTAACCACACACCAAAGTCAAAGATGAAGAAACTGAAGATTTATACCAACATCTGCAATCTGAAATAGACCAAACATGCAATCAAGATGTGTTAAGTATCACTGATGATTGGAATACAAAAGTTAGAAACAAGAACCACTGGTAGTTGGAAAATATGGTCTTGGTGATAGAAACAACACTGGAGATTGCATGATAGAATTTTGTAAGACCAATGACTTATGTATTGCAAATGCCTTTTTCAACAACATTGTTGTAGTTCAATTTGTGTGTCAAATTGGCTGGGACTGTTTGAATGGCTGGGAAGCTTGTGGTAGTTATTCCCCATGATGAGACTGGCACTCAACTTCATGATGGAATCTACGAGAAGCAGCTAAGTAGCTGCCTTAGGGTATGTAGTCTGCTTCCAGTATATAAACAGGAACCTTGGGAAACGGTCTCTAGCTTATGGTATGCTTGGACCCTGCATGTATACATGTCATTGTTCAGAAGCCTGCCATCCTCTGCTGACCTGGGGACTTACAATAGACTTACATTAATGGCCTGCCATGTGGTTTGGTAACATTGAGACTGTGCCTTTTTACCTGTCAACCTCGGGCTTGGCAACCTCATCAGCCATCAGCTGTCTGAGTGAGGAAAAGCCTTTAGCTTCAGTGGGCTGGGAGCTGGAGGCAGAGCTGAAGCCCAAGGCTGAGGGGCTTTCAGAACTTGTCACTTTGATCTTGGACTTAAAGCATCCAGATTGTAAGAGAATAAACTCCTGTTTGTTAAGACCATCCCATTTGTAGTATATTCCTGTCAGAATGGCACTAGGTAACCAGAACAGAATTTGGTACTGAGAGAGTGGGGTGCTGCTCTGACAGATACCCAAAATGGGGAAACAGGAGTGGAGTGCGTCCTTGACCCAGGACCCTAGCAGAGAGACCCCAGCATACAGCATGAGAGATGGCAGGAGCAGAGCCCAGAGACCAACATTAAACAGCAACAGGCTTACTAGACCAAGGAAGAGAAAGCCAGGTGCCATTCATTGGGTAGACGGTTTACTGGTAGAGTGGGTTGTGTTTAGTCATTAATTGGTAGAATAGACAGGCTTGAAATGGAGTAGCACGTTGGCCAGGCTTGGAGCAAGAACGCTGAGTGTTTTTAGGGCAGGAAGATTTCCTGCAGAGTGGGTTGCCTTTGGCATTAATTGGCAGAAGCAGACAGATCAAGGAAATGGAAGGAGAGCTGTCTCAGCCTCAAAGGGTGGGACCATGGCCTTTGGGGGTGGAATGACCACAGCACCCTGAGTTTCAAAGAGCCAGGCCTTCACCAACTTTGTCTGGAGTTTGGGACTGCTTGTTCATGTGAGCCAGTGGGATGGAGCCATAGCCACTGACCAAGAGTGAGGAGCGGGGCTGCCATACCCAAGAAGGAGAGGATTGGGGCCCAGCAGGCCAAGGGGGTGAGGTCACCACTTAGAGGAACTAGGGCACTGGAGCCAGCTAGTGGAAGAGATCTGTACAGATGCCACCCAATGAAGATCTGTACAGATGTCAAGTTGATAAATGGGGGGATTGTGGTATTTATGTTTGTGTGTCAAATGTGCTGGGCCTTGTTGAATGGCTGGACAACTGATGGTAGTTATTCCCCATGATGAGACTGGCACTCAACTTCATGGTGGGATCTACCACAAGCAGCTGAGTAGCTGCCTTAGGGAATATGGTCTGTGTCTTGCATATAAGCAGAAGCCTTGGGGAATAATCTCTAGCTTATGGCACACTTTAATCCTGTATATAGCTTTGTCATTGTTCAGAAGCCTGTCATGCTTTGCTGACCTTGGGACTTACAATGGACTTAAGTTAATGGCCTGCTGTGTAGTTTGGTAACATCAGGACTGTGCCTTTTTACTTGTCAACCTTGGGCTTCTCAGCCTCAGAAGCCAGCACCTGTTTGAGTGACGAAATGCCTCTAGCTTCAGTGGGCCAGGAACAAGAGACAAAGCTGGACCACAAGGTTGAAGGACTTTCACCTAGTCCCTAGAGCCTGGCACTTTAGACTTGGACTTAAAGCCTCTAAACTGTAAGAGAATAAACTCCTGTTTGTTAAAGTCATCCCATTTATGGTATATTCCTGTCAGAGTGGCACTAGATAACCAGAACAAACACAAACAATAGCTATAAATGTGGACTTCACCAGATGTAATACACAGGAATCAGATTGACTACATCTGTGGCAAGAGGCAATGGAGAAGCTAAATATCTTCAGCCAAAACAAAGCCAGGAGCTGACTGTGGAACAGACCATCAACTACTCATATACAAGTTCAAGCTCAAGCTGAAGATAATTAAAACAAGTCCACAAGAGAAAAGACATGACCTTGAATATACTCCTCCTAAATTTAGAGAACATCTAAAGAAATGATTTGATTCATGGAACACCAATGACCGAAAACCAGAGGAATTGTGAGATGACATCAAGGATATCATCCATGAAGAAAGCAAAAGGCAATAAAAAGACAGGAGAGGAAGAAAAGGACAAATTGAATGTCAGAAGAGACTCGCAAACTTGCCACTGAATGGAGAGTAACTAAAGCAATAGAAAGAAATGACAAGATAAAAGAGCTGAACAGAAGATTTCAAAGAGCAGCTCAAGAAGACAAAGGTGATTATTATAATCACCGGGAGCTAGAATAAGAAAAGGGAAGAACACTCTTGACATTTCTCAAGCTGAAAGAACTGAGGGGGGTGGGAAGCCTCAAATTGCAATATAGAAACATTCCATGGACAATATGTTGAATGATTCAGGAAACATCACAAGAGAATGGATGGAATATACAGAGTCACTATACCAAAAATATTGGTAGATGGTCATCCATTTCTGGAGGTGGCATAGGATAAAGAGCCAATGGTATTTAATGAAAAAGTCAAAGCTGCACTGGAGGAAGTGGCAAAAAACAAGGCTCTGGGATTGACGGAATATCCATTGAGATGTTTCAACAAATGGATGCCATGCTGGAGTCACTCACATGGCTATGTAGGGAGATTTGGAAGAAGGCTACCTGGACAACTGAGTGGAAGAGATCCATATTTGTTCCCATTCCCA
The DNA here is from genome assembly GCF_000298275.1 of Orycteropus afer afer. Taxonomy (NCBI): domain Eukaryota; kingdom Metazoa; phylum Chordata; class Mammalia; order Tubulidentata; family Orycteropodidae; genus Orycteropus; species Orycteropus afer. Next base: position 729,854 of record NW_006922221.1, on the reverse strand, counting down.
ACAAAGGCGAACACACACAATATGGAAATTATTGAACAATATCATTGATATTATATGTAAGTAAAATTTTACTGAAGATAATTTAAAACGGTTGCAGCAGTATTTGACAGAGAACTTCCAGAAATGTAAGCTGGATTCAAAAGAGGTTGTGGAATGAGGGATATCATTGCTGATATTAGATTTATCTTGACTGAAAGGAAAGAATACTAGAAAGATGTTTACTTGTATTTTATTGTCTATGCAAAAACATTTGATTGTGTGCATCATAAAAAAATTATAGACAACATTGAGAAGAATGGGAATCCCAGGACACTTAATTGTACTCATGAGGAACCTATACACAGACTAGAAGGCTGTTGTTCAAACAAAACAAGAGGATACTGCATGATTGAAAATCAGGTTGGGAGTGTGTCAAGGTTATATCCTTTCACAATACTTATTCAACCTGTATGCTGAGCAAATAATTCCAGAAGCTGGACTATATATATGAAGAAGAATGTGGCATCAGGATTGGAGGAAGGTTAATTAACAACCTGAGATATGCAGATGACAAAACTTGCTGGCTGAAAATGAGGATGACTTGAAACACTGACTGATGAAGATTAAAGACTATAGTCTGTAGTATGGATTTGTTGTTGTTGTTATGTGCCATCGAGTCAGCCCTGACTCATAGCAACCCCTCCTTGGGTTTCCGAGGGAGTATCACTACGGAAGTAGATTGCCCCATCTTCCTTCCGAGGAGTGGCTGGTGGGTTTGAACTGCCAGCCCCTCTGGTTAGCAGTCAAATGCCTGAGCCACTATGCTACCAGAGCTCCTGTAGTATGGATTACACCTCATTATAAAGAAAACAAAAATCCTCATAACTGGTCCAATAAGCCACATTATGACAGATGGAGAAAAGATTGACCTTGTCAAAGACTTCATATTACTTGGTTCTAAAATCAACATAATGGAACCAGCAGTCAAGACATCAGATGATGTATTGCATTTAGCAAATCTGTTGCAAAAGAACTCTTTCAAGCACTGAAGAGCAAAGATACCTCCTTTGAAGAACAAGATACACTTAACCCAAGCTATGGTACTTTCAATCATCTCATATGCATGTGAGAGCTCAACAGTGAATAAGGAAGACCAAAGAAGAGTTGATATTTTTGAGTTGTGTTATTGGCAAACAATGGTGAAAGTACTGTGGATAGATATCAGGACTAACAAATCTGTCCTGGAAGATGTGCGGCCAGAATTCTCCTTGGAAGCAAGAATGGTCAGACTTTTTCTCACCTACTTTGGTCATGTTTTCAGAAAGGACTCTTCTCTGGAGAAGGATGCCATTCTTGTTAAAGTGGATGGTCAACAAAAGATGGGAAAGCCCTCAACAAGATGAATTGACATGGTTACTGCAGCGAGGGGTGCAGGTATAGTAGGGATCCTGAGGTTGGTAAAGGGCTGAGCAGTGTCTCATATGTCATTATGAGGCAGAGACTACTTGGTGGCACATAACAGCAACAACAACAACAACAAGAGAATGCAAAAGTAGGAAACAAAGACGGATTGGTAATTCCAAAATATAGCCTTGGGAATTTTGCAACACTAACCACTTCTTCACTGTAATTACTTTTGGTCCACATGTAAATGGTGACTATAAACATGGATCTAATCAGATGGACTATGCAGGAAGCAAAGTGACTAAATCTGTGGAAAGAGATGATGGAGAAGCTCAATATCATTGATCAGAACAATTTCAGGAGCCCGCTCTGGAACAAACCATCAATTGCTCCTATGCAAGTTCAAATGGAAGCTGAAGAAAATAAAAACAAGCATATGAAAGCCAAAATACAACCTGAAGTACAACCCACCTGTAGTTAGAGGCCAACTCAAGAACAAATTTGATGTATTGAACAACGACAGAGTCATTCTTATGAGTCATGTGACTCATAAGAAGATATCAATGCCATCATAAATGAAGAAAACAAAAAGTCATTAAAAAGTAATGAAAGACTAAAATATATGTCAAAAGATACTCTGAAAGTTGCTTTTGAAAAGAGGGTAGTTACAGTGAAATCCAAGGAGGGGTTACTATGAATTTGATCCCACTCAATGGCACATAACAAAAACCACAACAGTGAATCGAAGAAATGATGAATTAAAAGAACTGAACAGAAGATTTCAAAGATGTCTTAGAACACAAAGTAGATAATTATAACGAAATATGCAAAAACCTGGAGTAAGAAAACAAAAAAAGAAAGAACACACCTGGCTTTTCTCAAGGTAAGAGAACTGAAAAAAAAAAAAAATGCAAACCTAGAGTTTCCATGTTGAAAGATTCTATGGGCAAAATATTTAAATATGCAGGAAGCATCAGAATAAGGTAGAAGAAATACAGGCACAGTTTCAAAAGGAACTTGTCAATGTTAAACCATTCCAGGAGGTAGTACGCAATCAAGAATCAATGGTATTAAAGGATGAAGTCCAAGCTGCAGTGGAAAGCATTGGTGATAAACAGGGCTCCCGGAATTGATGGGACACCTGTTTAAATATTCTAACAACTAGATGCAGCTCTATAGGTGCTCATTCATCTACAAGAAATACCTGGCCCATCTACTGGAAGATATCTGTATTTGTGCCCATTCCAAAGACAAGTGTCCCAACAGATTGCAGAAATTATAAAACAATATAACTGATATTACACAGAGGTACAGGTTTTCTCAAGATAATTAAAAAATGGTTGCAGCAGTACATCAACAAGGAACTTCCAAAAATTCAAGTCAGATTGAGAAGAGGACATGGAGGTAGAGATACCACTGTGGATGTCTTATGGATCTTGTCTGAAAGAAAAGAATACCATAAAAATAAAAATTACCTGTGTTTTATTGACTACCCAAAAGCATTCAACTGTTAGAATCATAGAAAAAAATGGGTAACATTGTGATGAATGGGAGTTTTAGGACATTTAATTGTCCTCATGAGGAACCTATACAAAAACCAAGAAGGAGTTGTTCAAACAGAAAAAGAGGATACTGCATGTTCTAAAAATAGGAAAGTTGTGCATCAGAGAGGCTTTTTCCCCCCATTCTTATTCAGTTCACATGCTGTGCAAGTTATCTGAAAAGCTAGACATAGAAATATCTTCATAGCTATTATGAAGAATAAAGTGAATCAGGATTGGAGAAAGACTAATTAACCACCTGGGATATGCAGATAACACAACCTTGCCTGCTGAAAGCAGAGAGGTAAAGCACTTACTGATGAAGAACAAGGACTACAGACTTCAATTTAGATTACATCTCACTTTAAAGAAAACAAAAATACTCACAACTGAACCACTAAGCAACATCATAATAAATGGAGAAAAGATTGATGTTGTCAGGGACTTTATTTTACCTGGATCCACAATCAACTCTCATGGAAGCAGCATTCAAGAAATCAGATGTCATATTGCATTGGGAAAATCTGCTGCATAAAACCTCTTTACAGTGTTAAAGAGCAAAGATGTCACTTTGAGGACTAAGGTATATGCCTGACCTAAGCTTTGGTATTTCCATATTCTCATATGTATGAGAAAGATGGAGAACGAATAAGAAAGACTAAAGAAGAATTGAGGGCTTTGAATTATGGTAATACCATAGGATATGGAATACACCATGAACTATCACAGGAATGAACAAATCTATCATGGAGAAAGTACAGCCAGGATGGTCCTTTGAAGCGACATTGGCATGACTTCATCTTATGTATTTTTTCATATTATCAGAAAGTATTATTCCCTGGAGAAAGACATTATAGTTGGTAAAATAGAAGGTCAATGAAAAAGAGGAAGAACCTGAAGGAGATGAAATGTCATAGTGACTGCAATGATGGACTCAAACATGGAAATGGGTGTGAGGATGGCTCAGGAGTGAACAGTGTTTTGTTCTGCTGTTCAGAGGTTTCTGAGTTGAAAGCAACTTGTCATCACCTCACAACAACAAACATATGCATGTTTTAGCTGGACAATACAAAAGGAAAATCAAATAAATGATGCCTTCTAATTGTGGTGATGGTGAAGAATGTTGACTATACTACGGGTGACTAGAAGAACAAACAAATCTATTTTGGATGAAATGTAGCCAGAATACATCTAAGAAAAAGCACAGATAGTGTGACTTAGCCTTGATTATTTTGGAAAAACATCCCAAAGGGAGATGAATCTGCAGAGAAGCTCATCATGCTTTGTAAAGTAAAAGGTCAAGTAAAAAGGAAATCCTCAATCAACCACTTGACACAGTGGTTGCAACAATGGGCTCAAATATGGCAATGATTATGAAAATGGCACAGAGTAGTCAATGTTTAACATTGTTACACAGAAGGTCATCATGAGTCCGTGCTGATTCAGTGGCATCTGACAACAACATATATTTTTATTGCATGTATAATATAAAATTACATAATAATTTTTATGTATTTTGAAGTACCTGAGAGGTGCAAATTTTTAAATATTCATCTACTAACTAAAAGGTTGGAAATATGAATCCCCCAGAGGTCTCAGGAGAAAGGCCTGGTGACCTATTTCTGAAATGTCACATTCATTGAAAACCCAATGGAGTTCTGCTCTGAAACACAGGGTATTATCCTCAGTCAAAATTAACTCAACAGAATCTACACACACAAATACATAGATGCACACACATATAATATATATAATGTTAATAAATATATTTCAGTAAATATATATTATGTATCCAATTTATTATAAGAATACCATATATAGCAAATACGATAATGGAAAATGCTGGTAAGTGTCTTAAGTGTACAACTTGCACTTATGAAATAAGTGAAGCACTTAATACTGAAGGGTTATTTTTAGAAATCAGAAAAAAAAAGATGCTACATATTTTAAGTTTAGAATTATATATTTGAGTGCAATTAATAATTTATTCAAACAATTGTGACTGACTATTAAGTGCAGAGGTTATATCAGTTGTTGTTGTTGTTCTTGTTATGTGCTGTTGAGTCGGACCCGACTCATAGTGACCCCTCCTTGGGTTTCCGAGGCAGTATCACTACGGAAGTAGATTGCCCCATCTTCCTTCCGAGGAGTGGCTGGTGGGCTTGAACCTCCAGCCTTCTGGTTAGCAGTCAAGTGCCTTAGCCACTGTGCTACCACAGCTCCCCAGTTGTTGTTAGTTGCTATCAAGTCGGTTCCAACTCATGGCAGCCACATGTGTGCAGGGAACGGCTCTCCACAGGACTTTCATGGCTGTGACCTTTCAGAAGCAGAATGTCAGGCCGGTCTTCTGAGGCACTTCTGGGATTGAAACTCCAACCTTCTGGCTGACAATCGAGTATTTAACTGTTAAAGCTCACTTTAAAAACTGATGAACATTAATCATAAAAATGTTCAATGATTTTTTATTATTATTTTATTGCTTATATTTTCATGTCAGTTAATTTTATTTATTTTTTCATTTGAAAGAATAAAATATGATGATGTTTCATGATTTCTGAGAATCAGAACGATAACATCATTTTATTAGGTGTTTTATCTTTATTTTGCTCATTTAAAAGTAAATAAACACTGAAACTTTTATTTGATATTTCCTTTTTATTCCCCCCAAACTCAATTTGCCTCAGCACTAGAGTAGAGTAATTCTGAGGACTATTATTCAGCTGCGAATGCTACTATGTTTTAGTGTCATGTCTTGAATATTACCACATAATAGTTAAAATGAAATTTTCAATAAAATTAAATATATTTGTTCACTCTTTTCCCACTACAAATAAATATTTATTAGTAGAAATATTTATAGAATACAAATATGCTATCATGCACTTATAAAAATTATTTACAAATTTTCACTTGATCCTCTTAAAAATTCTTATTTTTTTGTATGTTCTTATTCCAATTTTGGGAAAATTTTTCTGATCATTATAGATCCAAGTGATCTACTATCCATCAAATACCTCAAAAAATGTACAGGTAGCCACTGGGAGGGTTTAAAGCACAGATATCCTGGAGAAAAAAGAACAAATGGGCAAATGCTCAGAGATATTTCCCACTTGGAGATTATAGGTACTTGTCCTGCAGAGTACCATAATGGAAGAAGGATGGAAAATGTCAAAGGAAAGTTCCTCTGGGCTTAGATTAGCATATACCTCTTAAAAGCATCGTTGATTATTGTATATAGTTTCAGTAAAAACATAGAATAATTGAAAAATTTAAAGAGGGCTCATAAGTAAGCTAATATTTGTATTTTATAAACAGTTTTATGATATTGGTTTGACAGATATAAGTGACAAAGATATCTAGTTGAGGGAAATTGATATCAAATACACATATTTTGGAGTATAATTAGTACACATTGTTCAGTACACTTATGAGATTTTACTTCCACATACCTCTTTTGTAGAAGGTACTCATAAACACAATCTTCTTTGAGATTCTGGTAGAGGAACTAATAACCATATTAAAAAAACAAACAAACAAACTCAGGGACACCGAGTCAATTCTGACTCATAGTGACTCCCCTTGGGTTTCCAAGGCAGTGAATATTTACAGAAGTAGATTTCCCAGTCTTCCTTCCATTAAGTCACTGGTGGGTTTGAACTGTCAACTTTCTGGTTAGCAGTCAAATGCCTTAGGCACTACATCACCAGAGCTCCTTATAACCATAAGAGTTATAACCATATAAGTTCCTTGATTTATATGGCTAGATTTTAGGAAGAATGAATCCAGCTAGGCTTGTCAGAATGGCTGGAATTTGTCTTACATACTTCGGTCATGTAGTCAGAAGGGACCATTCACTGAACAAGGATGTCATGCTTGGTAAGGTGGAAGGTCAATGAAAGAGAGGAAGGCCTTTACAGAGATGGATCAAGACAGTGGCAGTGGTGATGGGCTCAAGTATAGAAAGGATAGTGGAGCTGGTGCAGGACCAGGTGGTGTTTCATTCTACTGTGCATGGGGTTGCTGTGAGTCAGAGATGACTTGACGACACCTTACAACAACAACAGGCTGGTTAGATTCCTGAGACAGGAAAATGAAGAAAGGTGTTGTAAAATATATAAAATAACATAGGCCCAGGGGAAATTAAAGAGAAAGGAAAAGAAAAAAAAAAAAAAAGAGGGAGAAATGTAATTGCTTCAGATATTTTTGCCTTCCTAGTTCTTTCCTTCCAGGTTTTGAATCCAAATTATATTTAGATTTTGTGATATTATGATATCCTTCTAACATTTATTGAGAACTCAGTTGGCAGATATTTCTTAGAAGTGATTATGTAATAACTTCTGATTTCATTTAGGAGGAATCCAGATCTAAGAGAATATTGACACTGACAACTATTTCAGAGCAAGTAAGAGGGAAATGTTGTTAGGTGCCACCGAGTAGGCTCCAACTCATAGGAACACTATGTAAAACAGAACAAAACACTACCCGGTCCTGTGCCAGCCTCACAATCTTTGCTATACCTAAGCCTATCATTGTCGCCACTTGTGCCAATCTATTTTATTGAGGGCTTTACCCTTTTATACTGACCCTCCACTTTACCAAGCATGATATTCTTGGTATCATGATATTCTTGGTATCAGAAGGGAATGGTCCCTTCTGAGGACATGACAAAAGTAATTGAAACAGAGTCTGGCCATTTTCATTTCCAAGAAGCATTCCAACTGCACCTCTTGCAGGACAGAGCTGTTCCTTCTGGCAGTCCATGGCACTTTCAGTATTTGACAGCACCACAACTCAAAAGCATCAACTCTTCTTCAGACTTCCTTACTCATTGTCCAGATTCCACATACATATGAGGTGATTGAAAACACTTTGGGCTAGGCACACCCTAGTCTTCAAAAAGACATCTTTGCTCTTTAGCACTTTAAAGAGTTTTTTTTTTTT
>NW_006922221.1:714980-720912 GCF_000298275.1 Orycteropus afer afer | reverse complement strand
TGTCTCTGTGTATTCCTTTCAGCTTCCCTTGATACTTCCTGCATTATTCAATATTTTGCCCATTGAATCTTTCATATTGCAACTTGAAACTTGAAATTTTTCTTCAGTTCTTTCATCTTGAGAAATCCAAAACTTGTTCTTCCATTTTGGTTTTTCAGCTACACATCTTTGCAAATTTCGTTATAATAATTTACTTTGTCTTGAGCTGCTCTTTAAAATCTTCTGTTCAGCCCTTTTATGTTCTCATTCTTCCATTTGGTTTAGCTACTCTCCATCTGGTGAATTCCCCTTGTATAGCCACCATTTTTGTTGTTGGGAAAAGGTATTTGCATTGAAAAAGTCATGGGTCTTACAAAATTCTACAGTGTGATCTCCAGTGTAATTTCCATCACCATAGCCTTGGCATTTTCCAACTAGCAGTGAGTCTTCTCTGTTTCCAACTTTCACATTCCAATCACCAGTAATAATCAAAAAATCTTGATTGCATATTTGGTCAATTTTAGACTGCAGAAGTTGGCATAAGTCTTCAATTTCGACACTTTGGCTTTGGTGGTTGGTGTGTAAATTTGAATTATACTGGTATTAACTGGTCTTCCTTGTAAGTGTATGGATATTATCCTATCACTGGCAGCATTGTACTTCAAGATGGATTTGGAACATTTTTTGTGACAATGAATGCCACACCATTCCTCTTCAATTTGTCTTTCTTGGCATAGTAGATCATATGGTTGTGTAATTCAAAATAGCAAAACCAGTCTATTTAAGCTCACTATTGTCTAGGATATGGACCTTTACGAATTCAATTTCATTTTTGACAACTTCCAATTTTCCTACATTCATAATTCATACATTCCATGTTCTGATTATTAATGCATGTTTGCAACTGTTTCTTCCTATTTTGAGCTGTGCCACATCAGCAAAAACAGGGGTCTCAAGCTTTCCTCCAGCCGTATCGTTAAGGTTGTCTCTACTCTGAGGAGATAGCACTTCCTCAGTCTTATTTTGAGTGCCTTCTGATCTGAGAGGCTCATCTTCTGGCACTATGTCAGCTAATGTTTCAGGGCTATTCATAAAGTTTTCCAGTAATATATCAGGTGTTTCATTGCTATTCATAAGATATTCATTAGCCAGTTCCTTGGGAAGTGGATGTCCCCTTCTTTTTTCCAAGTCTTTCTTAGTCTGGAAGCTCCACTGAAACCTATCCATCATGGCTGACCCTACTGGTATTTGAAATACTGGGGGCATAGCCTCCAGTCTCATAGCAACACACAAGTCACCACAGTACAACAAATTGACAGCTGAGTGGTGGAAGTGGGAACAAATATTCAGAAAATTTAGCTCTGGTGATCATCCTTAAAATTATTATCACATAACGATCTATAATTTCCTCATATCAAACTATCATGAATCAAGTTTTTCTTTTCTTTTTTTTTTTCATAACAGTCAATAAATTGTGAGAATAATGAGATAAGTGGACAAAATGAACGTTACCCTGCAGAATCACAATATTCAAGTTGTGGGTGGCAGAGAGATTTCTTGAAAAAGAGAAAATGAAAAGGTGTCTGAATAAAAAAATAATTAACCAGCTAAATGGTAAAAGCTGTCAATTTTCCAGACTTTGTATTGGACGATGAGTTATATCATTATAGGATATCCCAATTTAGTAAAATGAGAAGAAGGAGGAGGAAGAGAAGGGAAGACAGAGACAAAGAAAAAACTAAATTTATGAACAGCTTAAGCTATGTGGAGGATCATATTAGTTTACAAGACTTATCACCAAGTCTTTTACCAAAAACTCCACATTGATGGATTATGTTCATAATTCTATTCTCCTTTTTTCTACAAATTCACATGTGTACCTGATGTTTCCTTCTCCTTGTCATCTTTGGAATGGTCTTCCCTGTGCTATTGCTGTCTCTTCTCTCATTGCATCAGGTCTAATGAAACAAGATTCAATTTAATTTTCTGAGTTTCCTTGCTGTTACCTTAGAATGACTATCCATATTTATTCCACTCTGACTTTCCAGCTGACATGCCTAATCAACAATGCTGTTGGCTTTGTAGATGACAGCTTCAGATTCTCTGAAGGAAAGACTTCTCACTACTCAATGTATCTCAATGTAGCACACACACACACAGAGCTAATCTTGCCTATCATGTAATTTTTTTTTTTTTTTAGTAAGCTCATAATTAAAAGTCTTCACTAATGACATGGTAATTGTTTTAATGGCTTTCCAATGAAGTGTGAAGTTTCCTGCTGATATGTCAACAAAATATGAAGTATTGTGAGACAGCCATGTAAATCTTCATAGCATTTTGGAGCTTGAGGAGACCTTGCATTTATCTAGGGTAACCTTTTCATTTAGAGAAAGGAAAAACAGCCCCAGAGAAGCAAAGAATGTTGCTGAAGGTCATTACACTGAGTGGAAAATGCAGGTATCCTTACTCCTAGTTCAGTGATTTGTTTCCATCTCTTTGCTTATTAATTTTGACCTGTTTTTTTTAATTGATATCGTCCCTTTATCAAGAAACATTTACTTTTATGTTTTTCATTATATCAATGAAAATATTTATTTTTCTGTCAATAAAAGTGTTCTTATGAAAACAATTTTTATTATATTAATTTTATGGGAAGATTGCAAAGGTGACTTTGAGAATGAAAATTGACAGGATAGAATTTCTTGGTTGGATGCCTCTAGAATAAATATCTTGAGAAGTCAATGCACTAGGAGAGTGTTAAGGAAATCTTAAAGTAGTCTCACAATTGAAAGTGTCATATTAAATAGCTGAAATATGTTTTTATTAACAGGCTAATAAAACACTTCAAAATAGTTTCAATTCTTTTTTTCAGGTGTACAATTACAGAAGGGAGGTAGAACAGATATGAGAATATTACTGAACAGAAGAAAACTGAGGAAAAAGTTAAGTAAAAATGTGGCAATAGCAAAACTTGAATTTCTCACTCCAAGAATAAACCAAATTGAAATGGGTTGTAGATATTGTACAGAACCTGTTGAAGATGTATTTAAATACATATTCATTATGATGAGAAAAAGAGAGAATTGCAACAGTGTGAAATAAAATTATGTACCTTAAAAATACATGTAAAGACTAAGATAGCTGTTTGTTTGTTTGTTTTTTTGTGTTTGCTTTGCTGAAAGTCATCAGAGAATATTTTCCAATACCAATTCAGAATTGCTTCAAGATATGTAATGGCTTAGGTTGTCTTGCATTCATTTATTCCATATATGTTTTCAAGAAACTTAGAGACACTTCTCAGTTTCACAACTATTTTACAGATATTTGGCACCAGTTCTAAGAACTTCAAATCCCAAAGAATTAAAATTGATAAGCTTGTTAGCTCTATTAACCTAGTCTGAGTTTCATTTTAAGACACTGTAATGATTTTCACACCTATCTTCATTTAAGAAGCATTTTAAGAATGATAATTATCATTTAAAAAAAGTATTTTTCAAAGGAAGACACTATTTAAATGCAAAATACTCTTATTATCATTGTGTCAGTACCTTAGCTTATGTAGAGAGTAAGCAATGTTACTGCTTCCTCACTTAGAGCTAGCTTTCAATGGTGTCCCATGCTGTTACCCTAACTGTTAGATGGTTTCATTTTCCCACTTGATGAGGGAAAGTGATGTTAATTTTAATTGGATTGCTGTATTTCATTACTTTCTTAATTCTGTTCTTTATATTTCTTTTCTGATAGATTTCGTCAGAGATCAGCTGCAAAGTAGAGTTTATAGTGGAAATTCTTCTACAATTTTGCAAACTGTTATATTCACTTATAAGCTTGAAGTGTCTATTGAGGTACTTGAATGAAAGGCAAGTATTATGTTTGATTAAATTTCTTCACTGTTAGTCCCATGGGGCTGGATTTTCTCCAATAGATAAAAATTCAGTACCCTTACTTCCACCTCTATTTTTCCTTTTCTTTTTGGCATTAAAACTCACTCAAAACTCACTCAAAACTCACTGCCATCGAGTCAGATCTGACTCACAGTGACCCCTCCCTGTGTTTCCGAGGCAGTATCACTATAGAAGTAGATTTCCCAATCTCTCTTCCGAGGAGCTGTTGGTGGGTTTGAACTGACAGCCTTGTGGTAGCTGTCAAATGCCTTAGGTTAGTAACCCCCAAACAACCAGAAGCACTATGCTATATTCTGGTCAACTAGCTCTGGTAGCATAGCGCCTAAGGCACTTGACTGCTAACCAGAAGGCCGGAGGTTCAAACCCACCAGCCACTCCTCGGAAGGAAGGTTGGGCAATCCTACTTCCGTAGTGATACTGCCTCGGAAACCCAAGGAGGGGTCGCTATGAGTCGGGGCCGACTCGATGGAAAATAACAACAAAACAACAGCCTTGTTTAGTCCTATCTTTCCTACATTATTTATTCAAGTAAGTGAGCCTAAATCTCACCCTTCTCACTTCTAAGGAATGTTATATTTCCTCCAAGTTTGATTTAACTCTACCTTTGGTCAATGGTATATTCAACATTTTTTGCCAATACCACAGTTCAAATTTATCCATTCTTCTCTGTCTTCGTTTTTCATTATCCAACTTTCACATGCAATCAGGCAATTGAAAAGATATGACTTGAGTCAGAGGCACTTTAGTCATCAAAGAAACACCTTTTCCCTTTAGAACTTTAATTAGGTCTTTATGGCAAATTTACTAACTGCAATACATCATTTGATTTCTTGACTGGTAGTTGATGGAACTCTGGTGGTGTAGTGCCTAAAGCGCTTGACTTCTAACCAGAGAGTGGGTGGTTCAAACCCCTTAGCCACTCCTCAGAGGGAAGGTTGGGCAATCTACTGCCATAGTGATACTGCCTTGGAAACCCAAGGAGAGGTTGTAATGTGTTGGAGACGACTCAACGGCACGTAACAACAACTGCAGTTCCTTGGAGTGTGATTGTTGATCCAAGAAGAATAAAGTCATTGATCACTTCAATTTATTCTTCCTTTCTAAGGATGTTGTTTATCAGTTCAGCTGTGAGGCTTTTTGTCTTCTTCATGTTCAATTGTAATCAATACTGAAAATTGTAGTCTTTTACCTTCATCGGTAAACGTTTCAATTCATCTTCATTTCTAGCAAGGATGATGGTATCATCTACATATCATAGGTTGTTAATGAATCTTCCTCCAATATTGATACTGCATTGATTATCATATATTATGGCTTCCGGGATTATTTGTTCAGCATAAGATTGAATAAGTATGGTAAAATTACACTGCTGTATGACATCTCCAATACTGGACCACACAGTATCTATCCTGTTGTTCTCTTTGAATGTTTGCCTCTTGATCCATGTACTGATTTAATATGACCTCAATAAAGTGCTTTGAAAATACCATGGTTTATAATGTTATCCATAATGTCTTATGATCCACTCATCTGAATAGAAGGAGTTCTGGTGGCGTAGTGCGTAAGGTACTTGACTGCTAACCAGGAGGTTGGTGGTTCAAACACACCAGCTGCTCTGTGGAAGGAAGATGGGAGAATCTATTTCCAAAAAGATTTACCACCTTGGAAACCCAAGAGAAATTGTAATGAGTCAGAAATTACTCAGTGGCAGTGAGTATGGTTTTGAGTTTTGGTACTTATCTGATAGCCTCCAAATAGTTGATAAGACACAGGTAAATATCTTTTTGGTACTCTATGCTTTATTGACAAACATTCATCCTACAACGAAAATGATATCTCTCATTTCACATTTTTTTTCTTAACCCAGCTTAAAATTTTTACAGTTGTCAATATACAGCTGCAGTCATTTTTAAAATTATCTTCAGTGGAATTTTGCTTGTTGTTGTTGTTGTCATTTGCCGTCGAGTCGGCCCCAACTCATAGCGACCCCTCCTTGGGTTTCCGAGGCAGTATCACTACGGAAGTAGGATTGCCCAACCTTCCTTCCG
>NW_006922221.1:713339-714535 GCF_000298275.1 Orycteropus afer afer | reverse complement strand
AAAAAAAAATAAATTTGAATTTAATAGGCCTAAATTTATGTGTATATATAGATATAGATATAGATATAGATATTGATATTAACATTTCCAAAGATTTCTGAGAGTTTAATCAATTTAACTTCAGGGACGCATAATGGTATACAATGTTGCAAAATAAACTTCATCTCCATTACTTTGAAATTGGGGAGTGGATATTACTTAGCACAACACTAAAATGTTCAATTGAGAACTTTATAGTAACATATGATAGAAAGTCTAAATAATAATAATAATAGTTGAAAGTGCAAGCAGAATTTAAATAGAGTGATAATTATTGTATAAACTGAAAATTATCCAGGACAGTAGTTTAACAACTTCATTGGTATCAAAAATGTCACGTTGCTGTAGTTGTTAGATGCTATTAAGTGGATTCCAACTAATAATGACCCTATGTATAACAGAAAGAAAATATTCTTAGTCTTATGCCATCCTCAGAACTGTTGCCAAGATTAAACTCATTGTCATAGCCACTGTGTCAGTCTGTCTCATTGAGGGTTTTCCCCATTTTCACAAACTCTCAATTTATGTTATTTTATTTTTTTGCAGTGTTCCTTCCTCTCCCCTCCCACCATTGGTAATCAGGAAAGATAGCTTCCTTCCGTATATAAACATTTCCTTGACTTTTTACAATAATGAACTAATACTATATTTGTCCATCTGTGATTGTGAAATCACTCAGCATAATGTCCTCCAACTTTATCCATGTTATGTGGTGCTTTGCAGATTCTACATTATTTTTTAGTGTTGCATATTATTCTATTGTGTGTATGTACCATAGTTTGGTTATCCATTCTTCTGTTGATGGGCGCCTAAGTTGTTTCCTTCTTTTTACTATTGTAAATAGAGCTGTGCAGAACACAGGTGTGCATATATCTGTTATTGTCCTGGATCACTTCTTTAGGATGTTGTTGATTTTGTTGTTAGCTGATATCGAGTTGTCTCTAACTCATTGAGAGCCTATGCACAGCAGAACGAAGCACCACCCAGTGCTGTGCCAGCTCCACAATGCTTGTTATACTTGAGCCCATCTCCGGGGCCACTGTGTCAATGCACATCATTGAGGGCCTTCCCCTCTTCTTTTGACCCTTCACCTTACCAAGAATGACATCTTTCTCTAGTGAATGGTCCCTTCTGACAACATGACCAAAGTATATGAG
>NW_006922221.1:711704-712257 GCF_000298275.1 Orycteropus afer afer | reverse complement strand
TATATTTCTGTCAGAGCTGCACTAAGTAACCAGTACAGAATTTGGTACCGAGAGAGTGGAGTGCTGCTCTGACAGATACCTAAAATGTGGAAACAGGAGGGAAGTGTGTCCTTGACCTGAGACCCTGGCACATAGACCCCAGCATATGGCATGACAGACGGCAAGAGACCAGCATGAGATACAGCAGGAGCAGAGCCAAGAGAACCGGCATTAGACAGCAATAGCCTTACCAGCCCACGGAGTGAGAAAGCCGAGTGCCATGAGGTAGACAGCTTCCTGGTGGAGTGGGTTGCCTTTGGGCGTTAATTGGTGGAAAAGACCACCATAAAATGGAGTAGCAGTTTTGGCCAGCCCATGGAGCAAGAAAGCTGAATGTTTTTAGGGCAAGAAGATTTCCCGCATAGTGAGTTGCTTTCAGCATTAATTGGCAGAAGTGGAGACCAAGGAAACAGAAGCAGAGCTGCCTCAGCCTGAAATGGTAGGACCATGGCCTTTGGGGGTGGAACTGTCACATCCCCCTAGCAAAGAGCCAGGTCTTCACCAACTTGGTTCT
>NW_006922221.1:700636-710189 GCF_000298275.1 Orycteropus afer afer | reverse complement strand
GGGTAGAATTGACATTTCCACAATGTTCAATCTTCCTATCCATGAGCATGGTATGTTCTTCCATTTATGTAGCTCTCTTATGGTTTCTTGAAGTAGTCTTTTGCAGTTTTCTTTGTACAGGTCTTTTGTGTCCCTAGTGAGATTTATTCCCAAGTATTTTATTTTTGGGGGTAGCTATTGTGAATGGTATTGATTTCCTTATTTACTTTTCAGCAATCTCTTTGCTGGTGTAGAGGAATCCAACTGATTTTGGGGTGTTGAACTTGTATCCCACCACTCTGTAAAATCTCTAATTTAGTTCCAGTAGGTTTTTTTTTTTTTTTTTCCTGAATTTCTTGGGTTTTCTCTGTATAGGATGATATCATCAGCAAATAGGAATAGTTTGACTTCTTCCTTATCAATTTGGATGTCTTTGATTTCCCTTTCTTGCTTTACCCTGGCTAGGACTTCCAATACAATATTGAACAGTTGATGATAGAGGGCACCTTTGTATAGTTCCTGTTCATAAGAGGAATGGTATCAGTCTCTCTCCATGGAAAATAATGTTGGCTGTTGTCTTTGCATATTTTCACTTGATTTTGTTGAGGGATATCTCTTCTACTCCTGTTTTGCTGAGATTTTTGATCAGGAATGGATGTTGGATTTTATCAAATGCCTTTTCTGCGTTGATTGCCATTATCATGTGTGATAGTTGGAGCTGTGTGTCAACTTGTCTGGACCACAATTCTGTGTGGTTTAAACAGTTGTGATGTGGTTATTCCCACGATGAGATCAGATGAATATGTTTTGAGCAGCCAATCTACTGAAAGGGAGTTTCCCTAGGGGTGTGCCCTGCTTCCAGTATATTTATGGATATCCTGGGAAAAGAGACATTCTTCTGTGGATCGGGATTCTGTGGTGCTGCCTACATCTGTCCATGAGTGAACAATCCACCATTTGGCCTGGAGATCTTGAATTCATCATTAGTTGGAGTCAACAGGTGTACTACCTGCCAACCTTGAGCTCCTCAGCCCCTGCAGCTGCAAGAGTTGGGAAAAGCCTCCAGCTTGACGTTTGATCCAAAAACTTTGTACTTGCCAGCTTCTATAAGTGTGTGAAACATTTTCCTAAGATAAATCTCTCTCTTCCCCCCCCATATATATATACATATACATATATATAAGCTTTATTGGTTTTGTTTCTTTAGAGAACCCAGTCTAACACATCATGTGTTTCTTTTTTGTTTTGTTTTGTTTTATTTATGTGATGGATGATGTTGATTGTTGTTCTAATGTCGAACCATCCTTGCGTACTTGGTATAACCCCAATTTGTCATAGGTATTATTATTATTTGATATGTTGTTGGATTCTATTGGCTAGGATTTTGTTGAAGATTTTTGCAGCTATATTCATGAGGGTAATTGATCTGTAGTTTTCCTTTTGAGTGATGTATTTGCTTGGTTTTGGTATCATGGTTTTGCTTGCTTCCTAAAATTAATTTCGAGCACTTGATTGTACTCATGAGGAATCTGTACCTTGACCAGGAGGCTGTCGTTCGAACAGAACAAGGGGACACTACATGATTTAAAATCAAGAAGGGAGTGCGTCAGGGTTGTATCCTTTCTCAACACTTATTCAATCTATATGCTGAGCAAATAATCCGAGAAGCTGGACTATATGAAGAAAAATGTGGTATCAGGATTGGAGGAAGAATCGTTAACAACCTGAGATATGCAGATGATATAAATTTGCTTGCTGAAAAGTGAGGATGATTTAAGGCACCTACTGATGAAGGTTGAAGAATACAGTCTGCAGTATGGATTATGTCTCAATATAAAGAAAACAAAAATCCTCACAACTGGACCAATGAGCAGCATCACAATAAATGGAGAGAAGATTGAGGTTGTCAAAAAATTCATGTTGCTTGGTTCTACAATCGATGCCAACAGAAGCATCAGTCAGGACATTAGATGACGTGTAATTGGGAAAGTCAACTACGAAGGAACTGTTTCAAGTTCTGAGGAGCAAGGATATCTCATTGAGGACTAAGGTCCGCCTGACACAAGCCATGATATTTCCAATTGCCTCGTATGCATGTGAGAGTGGACAATGAATAAGGAAGACCGAAGAAGAGTTGATGCTTTTGAGTTGTGGTGCTGGCGAAGAATGCTGAAAGTACCATGGACTGCTAAAAGAACTAACAGATCTGTCCTGGAGGAAGTGCAGCCAGAATGCTCCTTGGAAGCAAGAATGGCCAGACTTTGTCTCACCTATTTTGGTCATGTTGTCAGAAGGGACCATTCCCTGGAGAAGGATGTCATGCTTGGTAGGGTGGAGGGTCGAAGAAAGAGGGGGAGGCCTTCAACGAGATGGATTGACATGGTGGCTGAGATGAAGGGCTCAAGTATAGCAGGAATTGTGGGGCTGGTGTGGGATCAGGCAGTGTTTCATTCTGCTGTGCATGGGGTCACTATGAGTCGGAAACGACTCGACGACACTTAACAACAACAACAACATTAATTTTGGAGGATTCAGATCCTGTATTTTGCCAAGCATGATATTCTGCCCTTGGGATTATTTCCTGCTCATAATATATCCAAAATAAGAGAGACAAATTCTGGCCATTCTCACTTCTAAGAAGCATTATGGCTTCATTTCCTCCAAGACAGATTGTTTGATCTTCTACCAATGCATGGTACGTTCAATATTCTTCATGAACACCACAACCCAAATGCACCAATTATTCTGTGATCTTCCCTATTCTTTGTCCAGCTCTCATATGCATATGGGAAAAAACGAAACAAGCAAACAAACAAAAATCCCTCCATACTCACTACTGTCAAGTTGGACCTGACTCATAGGGACCCCAACTTGTGTTTCTGAGGTGGTATTGCTACTGAAGTACATTGCCTTGCATGTTTTTCCTCGTGAGGAGTGCCTGGTGGGTTTGAACTGTAAGCCGTCTGGTTAGCAGTCATATGCATATGACATTGTTGAAAATAACATGGTTTGGGTCAGGCACACCTTGGTCTTAAAAGTAACATCCTTACTCTTAAACACTTTAAAGAGGTTTTGTGCAGCAGATTTGCTCAGAGGAAATACATCTTTTAATTTTTTGAGTACTGCTTCTTTGGACATTGATTGAAGATAAAAATAAAAGGAAATCTCTGGCAACTTCAATCTTTTCTCCATTTATCATGATGTTGCTTATTAATGCTGTTGTGAGGATTTTTTTTTTCTTTATATAGAGACTTAATCCATTCTAAAGACTGTATAGTCTTTGATTTTCATCAGCAAGTGTTTCAAGTCTTCTACAATTTCAGCACACTAGGTTCTTCCATCTGCATAGCACAAATTGTAAAAGAATCTCCCTCTCATCCTTATTCCACATCCTTCTTTACATAGTCCAGATTCTCAGTTTATTTGCTCAGTATACAGATTGAATAAATATGGTAGAAAGATAGAACCTTGATCACATCTTCCTTGATTTTAAACCATGCAGTAACCCCTTGTTCTGTTCAGGAAAATGTTTCTTGGTCTATTATGGGTTCCTCCCGAGTGCAGTTTAATATTCTAGATTTCCCATTACTACAAACTTGTTATAATTCATACAGTTGAATGTTTTGCATAGTCAGTAAAACAAAGGTCAACATTTTGCTGGTATTTTTTGTTTTCAGCCAAGATCCATCGGTCATCAGCAATTATGTCACTCATTCCACATCCTTTTCTGAATGCTGATTGAATTTTTAGAAGTTCCCTGTCAATATATAGCTACATCTATTGTCTTGGTTATTTTCAGTAGAATTTCATTTGCCTGTTATATTAATGATATTCTTTGATAACTTCCACATTTTACTGACTCATCTTTTTTGGAATAGGCATAAATTTCAATCTTTTGCAGTTGGTTGGTCAAGTAGCTTTCTTCCAAATATTTTGGCTTCAATGAGTGAGTGGCTCCAACACTGCATCCAGTTGATGAGCCATCTTAATGGGTATTCCATCAATCCTGGAGTCTTTCCTCCCCCCCCACCAATTCTTTCGGTGCAGCTTGGACTTCTTCTTTCAATCAGTTCTTGATCATATGCTACCTACTGAAATGTTCCTTTTGTTACAATAACTCTGTGTATTCCTTTTGTCTTCTTTTTTTTTTTTTTTTGATGTTTCAGGAATCATTCACTATTTTGTCCTTAGAATCCTTCAATATTTACCACTCCAGACCTTAACTTTTTCTTTAGTTCTTTAAGCTTGAGACATGCCAAGTATGCTCTTCCTTTTAGATTTTCTAACTCCAATTTTTTTCACATTTCATTGTAATGTTTTACCTCATCTTCTTCAGCTGCTGTTTGATATCTTCTGTTCAAATCTTTTACTTCATCATTTCTTCTCTCCATTTTAGCTACTCTCCATTCAAGATGTAGTTTCATTCTTTCATTCTGACATTCTTTTTTCATCTGCCCTTCCTTTCTTGTCTTTTAAATGACATTTTTCTTTCTTCATATATGATGTCCTTGATGTCATCCCACAACACATATGGTCTTTGATCATTGGTATTGAATGCATTGAATCTCTTCTTCTGATCATCTCTAAATTCAGCTGGTCCATACTCAAGGTCATATTTTGGCTCCCATGGACTTGGTTTAATTTTTTTCAGCTTCAACTTAAACATATTTATGAGCAATTGATGGACTTTCACAGTCACCCCTTGGGCTATTGATGACTGATAATTTTGAGCTTCTGTATTACAGATCTAGTTTTGATTCCTAAGTATTCCATCAAATAAGGACCACATGCAGGTTGTTGTTAGGTGTCATCAAGTAGACTCTGATTTATGGCAACTTTAATACAACAGAATGAAACACTGCCCAGAACTTAGTCATCATCACAATCCTCACAATGCTTGAGCACTTTGCTTCAGCCACTGTGTGAAATCATCTGATTGGGAGTCTTCTTATTTTGCTGACCCTCTACTTTACCAGGCATTATATTTTTCTCTAGGGAATTGCCCCTTCTGACAACTTGATGAAAGTAGCTGAGATGAAGTATTAGCCATTCTCACTTACAAGGAACATTCCAGGTACACTCTAGCTACACTTCTTCCAGGAATTGCATGTCTTGTTGCCCTTTATGTTGTTCAAGAAAGGTATTCACAATAAATAAGATATTGGTACTGCAAAGTTATGTTATGTGTTCTCTGGCATTATTTCTATAAACAAGGACATATTTTCCAACTACTGATGCTTCCTCTTTGTTTCAAATATTTGCATATCAAATGACTAAAATAATCATTACATCTTGATTGCATGTTTGTTCAATTTAAGACTCCATAAGTTGTTAAAAACATTCAATCTCTTCACTTTGGCTTTTAGTGGTTGTGAGTAAATTTGATTAATACTAGTATTAATTTTGGAGTTCTGATGGCATAGTGCCTAAGGCATTTGACTGCTAACCAGAAGGCTGGAGGTTCTAACCCACCAGCCACTCCTCAGAAGGAAGGTTGCACAATCTAGTTCTGCAGTGATACTAGCTTGGAAACCAAGGAAGGGTCACTATGAGTCAGGTTTGACTTCATGGCAGTGGGTAGAGAGAGGTGAAGTAGTATTAATTTATCTTCTTTGTAAGTGTATGCATATTATACTATCACTGGCAGCATTGTACTTAAGGATAAATATTGAAATGTTATTTTTGATGATGCATGAGACACCGTTACTCTTCAATCTGTCATTTCTGGCTTTGTAGACCACATAATTGTCTGATTCAAAATGGCCAATAACAGTCTAATTTGGGCCACTAAAGCCTACAATGTTGATCTTATTTAGTTTATGCATGCCATTTTATTGATTACGACTTCCAATTTTCCTAGATTCATAATCTGTACATTCCAGGTTCCCGTTATTAATAGACATTTGTAGTTGTTTCTTCTCATTTTGAGTTATGCCAAATCAGTAAATGAAGGCCCCAAAAGTTTTAATCTCTCCACATCATTAAGATCAACTCTGCTTTGAAGAGGCAGCTCTTCCCCACCTGAGAGGCTCATCTTCCAGTTTTGTATCAGACAATATTTCCCTACTATTTATAACATTTTCGGTGACCATTTTTTCAGAAGTGGACTTGACTATATCCTCCTTCTTAGTCTATCTTAGTCTGCAAGTGCCACTAAAACCTGTCCCACATGAGTGAACTTGCTGGTATTTTAAATAGCAGTAGCATAGCTTCCTGCATCATGAGAAACATACAAGTCACCAGAGTACAACAAACTGACACATGAGTGTTGGGGAATGTCATGGAGTATTTAATAATGATAAGTGTTTGGAGCCTAACTTTTATATTTCTTTTTAATAATGTTTTCTTAGTGATGCTAACTCCTCAATGGAAAAGACCAATAATTGTTTGAGACTTTTATAGTGCACAACTATCAAGTGACAAAGCTTTTTGAGTAAAGTAAAAACCAGAACCAACAGCAATTCTCAACACTGCTATTTTGTATACCTTAGCTTTTGTTGATTTTGAAAATATTCTGGCCAGAAAATATGACCTAAATTATCAGCCAATTGTGATATTTTACATGTTGGAGGGTGGGGAGAGTAAGAAGTTTCAATTGGTATTTAAGGATACAGTAGATAAATAAAAGTGCATAATAAAACCAGGTAAATGACTAACTGCTTAGTTTGCTTCCTTGCAGAAAATAAAGATTTCTTCATGAAATGAGATGACAATAAGTTAAAAATCCACGTGATAGCATTTTAATGTTGGAATTTTTTGTTTGTTATGAAAAAGATAAAGACTAAATTATTATGCTCACACCCTATATTTAATGAAAAAAAAGTTATTTTTAAAAAGTGTATTAATTTAACTTCCAAATTAATTATTATTCAAATTGTAATTTATTCAACCATTACCTTCTTCCATCTTAAATTTTGATTGGAAATAATGTTTCAAAATTAAAAAAGAAAAAAACTTAGATGGAATACTGGATCTGTTGCCAATATTCCTGACATAAAAAGAGAGAGCAACATTTAATAATCTCTCTAATTTCTCCTATAACTCAGCCAGGTTTTAAGTGAAGATGGGAGCAGGAAGAGCAAAATTCATCTCAGGAATAACATATGAAGAGAGGTACCTATTT
The DNA here is from genome assembly GCF_000298275.1 of Orycteropus afer afer. Taxonomy (NCBI): domain Eukaryota; kingdom Metazoa; phylum Chordata; class Mammalia; order Tubulidentata; family Orycteropodidae; genus Orycteropus; species Orycteropus afer. The sequence continues at coordinate 703,087 of NW_006922221.1, read as the reverse complement.
TTCCTAACTGACAAAGCTAGAGCCACATGAAATGGAGAAATATCCTTAGCTCAGTGGGATTCATTGGTTCAACATTAGTATGTGCCATTGAAGTTGTGTTTACTTCACATGAGGAATATATCTGACTTGTGGAAAGAGAGAATAGGAACTTAGTTACTTATATTGTGGCTCATTCTTGGAACATTATATTGTCTTCGTGTCCAAGAAGTTTGAGAAAGAGGTTATGCATTGCAGTGAGGTCCAAATCTCAGGAATTAGTTGCTCACAGTAACAGGAAATAGGGAATAGCCAAGATGTGTAACTTCTTGCACTGGGGAAAGCTGGAAGTTTTCTCAACCCAGGTTATGAGATCATAGTAGGGAAAGATTGGAAAAAGAAACATTGTGTGTGAGGGGGAGGTACTGGAGAAGACAAACAGAGGCCAAGATTGGAGTTATTCATGTAGAATTCCATCATTGCAAAAGTCTGACTGGAAATTCCCTTTTATTTTACAACATAATGCATTGTCTGCATTATTATATTCTTTAAACTTTACTCCTCCTAAACACTTTTGGGATTGCCTTGAGATTTCTGTAAAGAATTTCATATTTATTATTAATGTTCAACATAATCTGGAGCACAAAGTCTTATGAAAGCCATTGGGACAAAAAAAAATGAGATGAATTAATAACTAATTTCTGAGAAAATTTTGTAGATATAGAGGAAATAAAACAAACACATAATTAAATAAAAATCTATGGTTCCTTCTGATGAAATATGACTTGGCATAGTCTACTAACAATTAGAACAACAGAAGAATTCAGAGCTTGGGAGACTCTGGAAAAATATCTCAAGAATTTTGAATCTGTAAATTTCTTAACAGCCACAGTTCTGCCCACTTCAAAAGTAATAATTGTTCTTGTGAACAAGTAAAGTAATTGATTACAATATAACCAGTTCATATTAGTGATCAACCTAGGGGATGAAGAAGCAATATTATTTCATCAGTATAGGCTCCCTTACCCTCCTATCTTACTCTACCAAATTCATACACATGTGTCCAATTGGAAAGCAAAAATACTAGTCTCCTTTTTTTCATAAGTCCTCTTGTCCTCAGTTGTAGAAAGTCAACACAGAGATTTAAAATCTTCATGAGTATTCCTCTATTTGTAGTCAATATATAACTTTTAACCACATTTTGTTTCTTGATTTTAAGACTAGCGGAGGGTAATTTCTTTCTGAATTTGAGAAATTACCACATCTTATTAATATAATTACTCAATTGAATTTAAACTATGCATATATTTCACACTATCAGAAATATTAATGTGGTAAGAAAGCATTTTGCATAGCAATTAGGGATATCCATTACAAAGTGGTTAAGTGATATGTAACACAATTGGGCAAGTGTTAACTTTTATAACAAGTGATATTTGACATTACCTTCAATTACAGAAGATGCTCATTAAGAACAAATACAAGTAGAAAGAGGTGAGTCTAGTCTTGGAAATTGTCATAAAAAAGACTAACTAAATCACTAGTAGCTTTAATCTTTACTGTCGAATTCTTCCTTTACAGACAATGACCCTGGGGCACTTTGCCGCTCTTTGTTTTCCGGTATTCTTTACCCTACTAGGAAATTGTGCATTGGGTGTACAAAGAGAAGACACAATCAGGCTATTGTTGTCAGGGGTCATTTTGTTTGCAACACAGAGATAAGTAGGATGGTCAAAGGAATTGTTTCCATAGAGGCTAGAAACAAGTGACTACCTAGAACCTTTTTAAGCCATGTTAAATATTTTTCTCTTTTCCTGATGACTAACAGGAAGGCAGGAGCTCTGGTGGCCTAGTGCCTAAGGCATGTGACTGCTAACCAGAAGCTAGTGGTTCAAACCCCCCAGCCACTTCTGAGCAGGAAGATTGGACAATCTACTTCTGTAATGATAGTGCCTTGGAAACCCAACAAAGAGTTGCTATGAGTCGGATATGACTTGAGGGCAGTGAGTTTGGTTTCTGATAGAAAGGCATTGGAGAATTTTAACCAGGAGAGGACCATGATAAATTTTCCATTCTAAAGACACTTCTACATGATTTTTGAGAGAGTTGTTTGCAGGTTGGTTTAGGGGAAATCAATTAGGAAATAAAAGCAGTTTTGTAGTTAGGAGGTAATAATGATTTCTTAGGTTAGTTTTAAAAATTCTGAGAAAAAATACAACCAGAATACTCCTTAAGAAGGAGGATGGTGAGGTGTTGATTTGTTTATTCTGGATGTTATCAGGAAAGTAAATAACTAGAAAAGACTGTAAAGAAATGTCAGTAAAAAAAAAAAAAAAACCTCTCAATGAGATGGATTAATGCAATAGGTAAAATAATGGATCCAACTATCATGAAGATGACAGATGCAATTTTTCTTTGTGTTACACAAGAGATCACTAGGCTATGGACCCAACTCTATAGAATCCAAAACAATAG
>NW_006922221.1:697035-697999 GCF_000298275.1 Orycteropus afer afer | reverse complement strand
CTACAAGGAAGACCCGTTAATATGTCTATTATTCAAATTTATGCCCCAACCACCAAAGCCAAAGATGAGGAAATTGAAGAATTTTATCAACTTCTGTAGTCTGAAATAGACAGAACATGCAATCAGGATGTGTTAATCATCACTGGTGATTGGAATTACAAAATTGGAAACAAAGAAGAATCACCAGTAGTTGCAAAATTTGGCCTTGATGACAGAAATAATGCTGGAACTCGCATGGTAGAATTTTGCGAGACCAACGACTTGTTCATTGCAAACACCTTTTTTCCACAACACAAATAGCGGCTCTACACATGGACATCACCAGATGGAACACACAGACATCAGATTGACTACACCTGTGGCAAGAAGTGGCAGAAAACCTCAATATCTTCAGCCAAAAACAGGCCAGGAACTGACTATGGAAAAGACCATCAACTGCTCATATGCAAGTTCAACTTGAAGTTAAACACAATTAAAACATATCCAAGAGAGCCAAAATATGATCTTTAATATATCCCTCCTGAATTTAGAGATCATCTAAAGAATAGATTGGATGAATTGAACACTAACGACTGAAAACCAGAAGAACTGTGGGAGGATATCAAGAACATTATCCATAAAGAAAGCAAGAGATCACTAAAAAGATAAGAAAGAAAGAGAAGACCAAAATGAATGACAGAAGAGACTCTGAAATTTGCCCTTGAGAGGAGAGAAGCTAAAGCCAATGGAAGATATGACAAGATAAGAGAGCTGAACAGAAGATTTCAAAGAGCAGCTCGAGCAGACAAAACCAATTACTATAATGAAATGCTCAAAGATCTGGAGTTTAAAAACCGAAAGGGAAGAACGCACTCAGCATTTCTCAAGCTGAAAGAATTGAAGAAAAATTTAAGCCCCGAGTTGCAATATTGAGAGATTCTATGGGCAAAATATTGAATGATGCAGGAAACATCAAGAGAAGATG
>NW_006922221.1:688815-696113 GCF_000298275.1 Orycteropus afer afer | reverse complement strand
CAGGCTGCAGTATGGATTACTTCTCAACATAAAGAAAACAAAAATCCTCACAACTAGACCAATGAGCAGCATCACAATAAATGGAGAGAAGATCGAGTTTGTCAAGGAATTCATGTTGCTTGGTTCTACAATTGATGTCAATGGAAGCAGCAGTCAGGACATTAGACAACGTGTAGCATTGGGAAAGTCAACCACGAAGGAACTGTTTCAAGTGCTGAAGAGCAAGGATGTCTCTTGAGGACTAAGGTGTGCCTGACACAAGCCATTATATTTTCAATTGCTTCGTGTGCATGTGAGAGCTGGACAATGAATAAGGAAGACTGAAGAAGAGTTGATGCTTTTGAGTTGTAGTGCTGGCGAAGAATGCTGAAAGTACCATGGACTGTTTAAAGAACTAACAGATGTGTCCTGGAGGAAGTGCACCTGAAATTCTCCTTGGAAGTGAGAATGACCAGACTTTGTTTCACCTATTATGGTCATGTTGTCAGAAGGGACCATTCCTTGGAGAAGGATGCCATGCTTGGTAGGGTGGAGGGTCAACAAAAGAGGGGGAGGCCTTCAATGAGTTGGATTGACACGGTGGCTGTGATGATGGGCTCAAGTATATCAGGGATCATGGAGCTGACACGGGATCAGGCAGTGTTTTGTTCTGCTGTGCATGGCATCACTAAGAGTCGGAAATGACTCGACGGCACATAAGAACAACAACAATAAGGTAGGCTTATGAAATGTAATTTGTACTTCTTGTATTATGGAGGGTCAATCCTACCAAGGATTGTGATATAGCGCATGAGAAGTTAGTGTTTCATTCTATTGTATATATGGTCACTGTGAGTCAGAATACTGGCTGTATTGCACCTAACAACAAAAACATTATAATAATAATATAAATTATAGATAGCTAGAATAAATTATAAATTTGGATTTGTGTTTTCATGGAATGTTCTTTTAACTGAGATGAAGTATTCTGAAGATCTCCTTTAGAATAATGTGAGTCTTGTATGGACTTGTTGAATTTGACATGACTGAGTTTTCAGTGAGGAGTTTAGGTAGGAAGTTGAATATAATGGCCTTGTGATGATAAATTAAGATTGGCACAAAATAAACCGTGTGAAAAATTGATATGCTGTGAGAAAGTATCAATGTGAGGGATAAAAATATCTCAATAATTAATTCAGTTTGCATTCATTTCATTGTTAGTGAATTTGGACTTTAAATAATTTACTTATTATCATTTATAATGGTAATTGTCACCATATATTTTTATTTATTTCTTGTATATTATATTTATTTTTGTTATTGAAAAATAGAAGAAAAATGCTTGACATTATCCCCTTAAAGTATTTGATAATTTGGCATGAATATATTACTTGCTTATACATTATAACTGCATTTTGTTTGTACTAGATTTTTATAATATTTTTCCTAATGTGTTTCATTAGTCTTAAAAGTGACATCTTCAGAACTTTATAAATGTCTTTTGCAGCAGATTTGTTCAGTGCTATAACATCTTTGATTTCTTCACTGTTGCTTCCATGGGTGTTGATTGTGGATAAAAGTAAGATGAAATCTTTGACAACTTCAAACTTTTCTCAATTTAGCATAATGCTGCTTATTAGCATATTTGTAAAGATTTTCATTTACTTTATGTTGAGATCTAATCCATACTGCAGATTGTAGTCTTTAATCTTCATCAGTAAGTGCTTCAAGGATCTTCACTTTCAGCAGCAAAGTTTGTGTTGTTTGCATATTGCAGGTTGTTAATGAGTCTTCAATCCTGTGGCTGAATATTTCTTCATATAATAGGTATTTTCAAGTTATTTTCTCAGCAGAAAGTTTAAATAAGTATGGTGAAATTATAATGTCTTGAATTACACCTTTCCTTATATTAAACTATAGGGTAATCTCTTGTTCTGTTTGAATGACAGCCTCTTTGTCTTTGTACAGGTTCCTCATGAGCACCATTAAGTGCTCTAGAATTCCCATTCTTCTCAACGGTCTCCATAATTTGTTATGATACTCAAAGTCAAATGCTTTTGCATAGTCAATAAAACACAAGTAAATATCTTTCTGGTATTCTTTGTTTTCAGCCAAGATCCATGACATCAACAATGATATCTTCTGTTCCACATCCTCTTCTGACTCCAGCTTGTATTTCTGGAAGTTCCTTGTCAATATATTGCTGCCACCACTTTTGAATTTTCTTCAGCAAAATTTTACTTGTGATATTAATGATATTGTTTGATAACTTCCACCTTCCTTTGGATTGCCTTCCTTTGAAATGGATACAAATATGGATTTCTTCCTGTCAGCTGGCAAGTTAGTTGTCTTCCAAATTACTTGTCATAGATGAGTAAGTGCTTCCAGCATGGCATCCATTTGTGGAAACATCTCAATGAGTATTTTGCCAATTCTTGGAGACTTGTTTTTCACCAATTCCTGCAGTGCAGCTTCAGCTTCTTATTTCATTGCCATTGGTTCTTAATCATAAGCCACCTGTTGAAATAGTTGAATATCAAAAAAAATTCTTTTTTGTACAATGACTCTGTGTATTCCCTCCACCTTTTTTTTTTTTTTTTTGAAGCTTTGCATCATTCAATATTTTACCCATAGAATCCTTCAATAATTGCAACTTGAGATTTGAATTTTTCTTTGGTTCTTTCAACTTGAGAAACTTCTCTTGAATGGAGAGTAGCTAAAGTCAATGGGGGAATTACAAGATTAAAAAAAAATGAAGAGAAGACTTCAAAGAGCAGTTCAAGAAGATAAAATAGATCATTACAATGAAATGTGCAAGACCTGGACTTAGAAAACGAAAGTGTGAAATATCTTCTGGACAGTAGTATGAACAGCTATAACAAATGGACTGTTGGTTGGGTTCCTTTTTATATGTGTGCTGCACTGAGAAAAATTAAATTTATGTTCAGTTATCTGTGATAATGAAATAACTATCTTATTATAACTTTGGAGAAATAAATACAAACTGCAGAGGAGACATTTCAATTTCAGCACAATTTAATAAATGCATAATTAGCATCCATTATATTAGTGGAAAACTTTATGAATAGCCCTGATAGCATCCATTATATTAGTGGAAAACTTTATGAATAGCCCTGAAACATTGTCTAATATAGTGTCAGAAGATGAGCCCCTCAAGCTGGAAGACACTCAAGGTAGGACTGAGGAAGATCTGTTTCCTCAAATTAGAGTCAAACTTAGAGACATGGATAGGGTAAAGATCTTGAGACCTCCATTTGTGGGTGTGGCATAACTCAAAATGGGTGGAGGAGTTGCAAATATCCATTATCAATTAGAATATGGAATGTATGTAATATGAATGTAGGAAAATTGAAAGTTATAAAAAATGAAATGGTACATATAAGGTTTTATATCCTATGCATTAGTGAGCTGAAATAGACTAGTTTGGCCATTTTGAATTGGGCAAATATGTGATCTACTATGCCAGAAGTGACAAACTGGACAAGAATGGTCTGACATTCATTGTCACAAAGATTGTTTCAAGATGTATCCTGAAGTGCCATGTGGTGAGTGATTGGATAATATCCATATACCTACAAGGAAGACCAAAAAGGTATTTGCAATGAATAAGTTGTCGGTCTTGCAAAATTCTATCATGCAATCTCCAGCATTCATTCTATCACCAATGCTTTATTTTCCAATTAGTGATTGGTGATTCCAATTGGTGATTCTTTTTTATTTCCAACTATTATATTCTAATCAGCAGTGATAATCAACACTTTTTGATTGCATGTTTGGTCATTTCATGTTTGGTTGCAGAAGTTGGTAAAAATCTTCAATTACCTTATCTTTGGCTTTGGTCGTTGGTGTGTAAATTTGAATAATAGTAGTTTTAACTTGTCTTCCTTGTAGGTGTATGGATATTATCCTATCACTGGCAGCATTCTTTTTTGAACAACAGAAATGGAGGCTATACACATGGACTTCACCAGAAGAATCAGATTGACTACATCTGTGGAAAGAGTTAATAGAGAAGCTCAATATCATCAGCTAAAACAAGAACAGGAGCTGACTATGCAACAGACCATCAACTGCTCATATGCAAGTTCCAATTGAAGCTGAAGGCAATTAAAACAACTCCACAGACCCAAAATATGACATTGCTTATATCACATCTGAATTTACAGACCATCTAAAGAATAGATTTGACCTATGGAACACCAATGACTGAAAAGAAGAATTGTGGAATGACATCAAGAACATCATCCATGAAGAAAGCAAAAGCTCATTAAAAAGACAGGAAATGGGGAAAAGACCAAAATGTATGTCAGAAGAGACTCTAGAACTTGCTTTTGAACAGAGAAAAGCTAAAGCAAATAGAAGAAATTTCAAGATAAAAGACCTGAACAAAAGATTTCAAAGAGCAGCTCTAGGAGACAAAGTAAAGTATTATAATGAAATGTACAAATACCTGGGGTTAGAAAACCAACAAAGAAGAAGATGCTTGGCATTTCTGAAGGTGAAAGAACTGAAACAAAAATCAAGTCTCAAGTTGCCATACTGAAAGATTCAATGGACAACATATCAAATGATGCAGGAAACCTCAAAAAAGATGGAAGGAATACACACAGAGTCACCGTACCAAAAAGAATTGGTTGATGTTCATCTATTTCAGGAGGTTGTGCATGAGCAAGAAATGATGGTATTGAAAGAAGAAGATGAATGTGCACTGAAGTAATTGGTGAAAAACAAGGCTCCTTGAATAGATGGAATACCCATGGAAATGTTTCAACCAACAGGTGCTGTGCTGGTGGCACGCACTTGTCTATGCCAAGAAATTTGGAAGACAGCTACCTGGACAACTGACTAGAAGAAATCTGTATTTGTACCCACCACAAAGAAAGGTTATCCAACAGAATATGGAAATTACTGAACAATATTATTAATATCACATGCAAGTAAAATCTTGCTGAAGATAATTAAAAAATGGTAATAGCAGTATATTGACAGGGAACTGGCAGAAATGCAAGCTGGATTCAGAAAGGGACATGGAACAAGGAATATCATTGCTAGGAGACAGATCTTGGCTGAAATCAAAGTATACCAGATATATGTTTAGTTATGTTTTATGGACTGTGCAAAAGCAATTGACTGTGTGGATCATAAGAAATTATGGATAACATTGTGAATAACAGGGATTCAAGAACATTTATTTATACTCATGAGGACTCTGTGCATAGACCAGGAGGCTGACATTCATACAGAACATGGCAATACTGCTAGGTTGAAAATTTCATAAGGTATGCATCAGTGTGTATCCTTTTCCTGTAAATATTCAATCTGTATGCTGAGCAAATCATCTGAAAAGTTAGAGTGTATGAAGAAGGACATGGCATCAGGATTGCAGGAAGACTTTTTAACAACCTGCAATATTCAGACTACACAACTTTACTTACTGAAAGTGAAGATTACTGGAAGCACTTACTGATGAAGTTTAAAGACTACGGACTGCTGTATGGAGTACACCTCAACATAAGGAAAACAAAAATCCTCACAACTGTACCAATAAACAGCATCACAATGAATGGAAAAAAGATTGAAGTTATCAAAGATTTTATTTTATTTGGATTCACATTCAACACCCAATCAAGAAATCAGGCATCCTATTGCACTGGGCAAATCTGCTGCCAAAGACCTCTTTAAAGTGCTGAAGAACAAAGGTGGCTTTTGAAGACTAATGTATAAATAACCCAAGCCATGGTATTTTCAATAGCTTCATATGTGTGTGAAAGCTGGTCACTGAATAAGGAAGACTGAAAGAATTGATATTTTTGAATTGTTGTGTTGGGCAAGTATATTGGAAGCCCCATGGTCTTCCAGAAGAACTAACAAATCTGTCCTGGAAAAAGTGCAATCGAAATGTTCCTTGGAATCAAGACTGACCAGATTTCACCTCACCTACTTTGCTCATACTTTTGCACCTACTTTGTCAGGAGGAACTATCCCCTGGAGAAGGATATCACGCTTGGTAAAGGAGAGGGTCAACAAAAAAGAGATGGAATAACACAGTGGCTACAATTGGCTCAGATGTAGCAAGGTTGTGAGTATGCCACTCAATTGGGCAGTGGTTCATTCTGTTGTACATAGGGTTGCTATGAGTCAGAGCTGACTCATTGGCACCTGACCACAACAACCATAATGCATTACAAATGTATTTATTTCTGTAGTAACAAAAAATATATTTAAAACAAACCTTTACTTCAATTATCCTAAATGGTTCACCTTGTTTTACAAACCATCTCACATAGGATATTCTCCACAACAAGAGGGAATGAAGACATTTTAATCACCTCTGTGGTAGTTAAGGTGTGTCAACGTGGCTGGGTCTGGTTGAGTGGCTAGGAAACTGGATATAGTTATCCCCCATGGTGAGACTGGCAATCAATGCCATGGTGGAATCTACTGGAGCAGCTTAGCTGCTTTAGGGATGTGGTCTGACTCCAGTATATAAGAAGAAGCTTTGAGGAACATCTGTAGTGTACGGCATGTGTGAACCCTGCATACAACCAAGTCGTTGTTCACCAGCCTGTCACATTGCCCTGCTGATCTTGGGACTTTTTTCAGGACTTGAATCAATGGCTTGTCATGTGGTTTGGTACTATTGGGACTGTGGTGCTTTTTCTGTTGTTGTTGTCTTTGGGCTTGTCAGTCTCAGCAGGCAGCAGCTGCCTGAGTGAAGAAAAGCCTCCAGCTTCAGTGGGCCAAGAGCAAGAGGCAGAACTGAAGCCCAAGCTCCAGAGGTTTTCAACTAGCTCCTAGAGCCTGGTACTTTGACCTTGAATTTCTAAACTCCAAAACAGTAAGAGAATAAACTCCTGTTTGTTAAGGCATCCCATTTGTGGTACCTTGTGTTAGAGCAGCACTAGGTAAAAAAAACAACTTTATTTTGTCTTTATTTCTCCAAAGCACATTAGGAAAATAATTAGAGATGATAATAAACTTATCTAACAAGAATTCTTGTTGCTGTTTTTAGGTGACACTGAGTTGGCTCCTAGTCATAGTGACCCTGTATACAAGAGAATGAAACACCCGGCCTGGTTGTGCACCATGCCCATAATCATTGCTATGTTTGATTAACCAGATAGGAAACAGTAAACAGTATATAATATAAATGCAGAACACTTGCCTTCATTTTAGGATTTGTTAGGTGTCATCAGATCAGTTCCAGCCCAGCAATCCAAGGTACAATAGAATGAAACACTGTCTGCTCCTGGTCCACCCTCACAATCTTTGTATATTTGAGTCCATTGTTGTAGCCA
>NW_006922221.1:687540-688510 GCF_000298275.1 Orycteropus afer afer | reverse complement strand
ATTGTAAAGACATCTTTTGCAGCAGTTTTGCCCAATAAAGTACACCATTTGATTTTGTGACTGCTGCTTCCATGTGCATTGATTGTGGATTCAACTACATTGAAATCCTTGGCAACATCAATATCATGATAAACACAGAACACATTGATGTTCCTGTTGTGAGGATTTTTGTTTTCTTTATGTTGAGATATAATCCATACTGAAGAGTGTAGTCTTTGATTTCATTGGTAAGTGATTTATTTCCTTTTCATTTTCAGTAAGCATGCTCGTGTCATCTAAATATTGCAAATTATTAATGAATCTTCCTCTAATCCTGATACTTTGTTCTTCTTCAAGATTCTTAGATTATTTCCTCAGCATAGAGATTGAATAAGAATGCTGAAAGGATACAACTCTGACACACCCCTTTTCTTATTTTAAGCCAGTTTCCCCTTCTCTTCAAACTTCTCCATCATCTATGTATAGATAACACAGGAACAAAAACCAAGTACTCTAGAATTCCCATTCTTCACAACGTTAGCCATAATTTTCTATGATCCAGTCAATTGAATGTCTTTACATATTCATTAATATGCCAGCAAATATCCTCCTAGTATTCTCTGTGTTCAGCCAAGGACTATCTGAAAGAAGTAATAATACCCCTTGTTTCACATCATCTTCTGAATCCAGCTTGAATTTCTGGTAGTTCCCTGTCAATGTATTGCTTTAAATGTTTTTGAATTATCTTCAGCAAATTTATTTTTTTTTATGTGTTTACTTGTTTGTTTGTTTTTGCAGATGGAATTGGACAATAACTTCTGTTTTTTGTCAGATAACCTTTCTTAGAAATGGGCACAAATAGGGATTTTTCCAATTGGTTGCTCAGGTATTTATTCTTTCAAATGTTTTGGGATAGAAAAGTGAGCATTTCCAGTCTTGTGTGCATTAGTAAAACATCTCCGTTGGTATTTTGTCAATTGCTGAAACTTTG
>NW_006922221.1:685299-687062 GCF_000298275.1 Orycteropus afer afer | reverse complement strand
CAATCTACTTCTGTAGTGATACTGCCTCGGAAACCCAAGGAGGGGTCGCTATGAGTCGGGTCCAACTCGACGGCACATAACAACAACAACAACAACATACTACAGACCAAATTTCAGAGTCTTTTCTGACATTTGTTTTGGTCTTTCCTTTCTTTCCTATCATTTTAGTGACCTTTAGCTTTCTTCATATATGTTGTCCTTGATGTCATCCCACACCTCTTCTATTCTTCAGTCATTAGTGTCCAATGCATCAAAGCTGTTCTTGAAATGGTCTCTAAGTTCACATGGGACATATTTATGGCTGTATTTTGGCTCTCATATTTTTGTATTAATTTCTTCAACTTCAACTTCAACTTGCATATAAGCAATTGATTAGCTATTCCACTGTTGGCCTCTGAGCTTGTTCTGACTGATGACATTAAGCTTCTCCATTGTCTCTTTTAAAAGATAATCAGTTTTATTCCTATATAATCCATCTGATGAGGTCCATGTGTGTAACCATTTATGTAATTACAAAAAATATATATATTAAAAAAAATCACTGCTGTCTAGTCAAACCGAACTCATTGTGATGGTTACTGGTATTTTATTGACTATGTAAAAACATTTGACTGTGTCATCCTAAGAAATTATGGATAATATTAAGAAGAATAGAAGTTCCATAACACTCAATTGTGCTCATGAATAACCTGTAAACAGACCTGGAGGCTGTCATTCAAACAGAACAAGGGGATATTACATGGTTTAAAATCAGGAAGGAAATGTGTCAGGGTTGTATCAGTCATATCACTTATTCAATCTATATGGTGAACAAATAATCTGAGAAGCTGGACTATATGATGAAGAGCATGACATCAGGATTGGAGGAAGTCTCATTAACAACCTGTGAGATAACACAACCTTGCTTGCTGAAAGTGAAGATGACTTGAAGCACTTACTAATGAAGATTAAAGACTACAATGTGCAGTATAGATTACATCTCAACATAAAGAAAATGAAAATCCTAACAAGTGTACCAGTTAGCACATCAGGATAAATGGAGAAAAGATTGAAGTTGTCAAAGATTTCATATTACTTGGTTCCACAATCAACACCAATGGAAGCAGCAGTCAAGAAATCTGACAACATATTGCACTGGGAAAATCTGCAGCAAAAGTGCTCTTTAAAGTATTGAATCAAAGATGGTTTGTTAAAGACTAAGGTGCACCTAGCCCAAGCCATGGTATTTTCAATTTCTTCATAGGCATGTGAAAGCTGGACAATGAATAAACAAGTCCAAAGAAGAGTTAATGCTTTTGGGTTGTGGCTTTGGCAAAAATGCTGAAAGTACCATGAACTGCTAGAAGAACTAACAAATCTGGAGGAAGAAGAGTAGGAATGTTCCTTAGGAGAGAGAATGGCCAGACTTCATCTCACCTACTTTGGTCTTATTGTCAGAGGGATCATTCCCTGAAGAAGGATATTATGCTTGGTAAAGTGGAGGGTCACTGAAAAAGGGCAAGACCCTTAAGGAGACGGATTGATACAGTGGCTGCAATGATGGGCTCAGGTATAGCAATGACTCTAAGGCTGGCATAGGACTAGGCAGTGTTTCATTCTGTTGTACACAGGGTCACTATGAGTTGGAGATGACTCGACAGCACCTAACAACAACAGCAAAGACAATTATACACGCACACACACACACACACACACACACATTTGAATGCTAACCAGAAGGCTGGTGGTTAAAACCCACCCCTCGGAAGGAAGGTTGGGCAATC
>NW_006922221.1:682936-684864 GCF_000298275.1 Orycteropus afer afer | reverse complement strand
TGAATGCTAAACAATATTTGACAGAGTATTTGAAGATTTTCCTCAAAAGGGTCACTGAATATTGATTTCACATCATTTCACTTAGCTACATAAAAAGGTCAAGGCATGCCTTTTGGTTATTTCCACACTTTCTGCTCCTAAAACCATATATCTTATTTTTCAATTCCAGAAACCTTAGGATAGAAGCATGATTTTTTCTGATAGAAATATCTGTTCAAATAAATGTGTTTAAACTAGTGTGTTCACTTAAATTACAGAAAGGTTTCCAGCTGATATATGTGATTGTTCTAGCTGATATGTTTGATTGGTCTCATGTAGGCAATTATAAGGTCACAGGGAGAAGTGCATAGATTCTGACTTCCAATTGCAACCTGACTGTGGGCATGGCCAAATCTGACAGTCTTTGATGGAGAAATCTAGAAAGAAAGATTATAAAAATAAATCCTATTTAAAGAAAAAAAAAAAATAGAGGAAGGCTAGAAATAAGAACTATCAAAAGAAACATGTATTAAATTTTATTTAGATCCTTAGTGTCTTAAAATCCTATTTCTGCCTATAAATTCTCTATATTCTCTCTTTTCATCTCTTTTTTATTTTTCCTTACATTTCTTTAGCCTGCTAAGACTTACTGGTTCCAACTCCAAAGACCAAAATGAATTGTTGAAGTTTAAAATAAACATATAAAAACTTCAAGGTTTTCTTCCAACTTTTATCTATCACAGTCTGTTAGATTCATGAAAATTATGTGTAATAGTTTTCTAGTTGTTTGTCTCAGATATTATTTGTTATTTTTTTTAGAAGGCTGCAGTTTCATAAATTATATCCTATAATGTACTATAATCTATAAAGAAAAGAACATCTCTCTGGATTTTTGTTGTTGTTGTTGTGGTTTGGATTTCTGATCAACTTCTCTTTACATGCATAAAATTGTTATTGTTGTTTTTTTTTTTTCAATATATCTGGTTAGCTTGTGCTTTTTTTCATTTCTTAGTGTATATTTTTGGTTCTGCTTATATGTTTCCTTATATTGCTTTTGTTAATGTCATAGAGCAATTTCTACTTCTCATTAGATTCTGATATTCCTTTATCGTGATTAATGAAGATGAACAACATTCATGATGTTGAAAAAGAAGAAAAATTACTTGTGAATAACTAAAATGCAAGTAAACAAAATTTCCTTCAAGTTCATCACACACCTCATTTTACTAGATAACAGATTCATTGTATTCATCAGCACCAATTTGAGATTGGACTTTTATCCCTTTAAGAAATAATTTTAAGAAGTAGAAGGCAAGTTGTAATAAAAGTTTTTTTTTTTTTTTCTGTTTCTTTTATGTTAAGAAAACTATTTGAGACACTTTTGTAAATGCCATGTCTAACTTTGATTGTATGTGGTGGATTTTATCAGCCATAGGAGGCAGGTACGACTCAAGGGCACATAACAACAACAACAATACAATTACAGATTAAAACAGAATGAGGAGAATCTTATATTTTTCAATAATATTTTATTCTTAAATAGATTTTAAAATCCTCTACAAATTACTGAAAATAAAGTAAATCATCATAGGCAGGAGATAAAGAATTACCACAAATTCAGGATAAAATCATACCTACCACATTTTCTGAAGGTAAAATATATCTGACATGTATAAAACTACCATGAGAACAGAAGTCACATATGTTAGCATAAGTTAGTTGATCCTTGCACTTTTTAGAGTTGCTGTTCATCATGAACTGCTATTTTCCATAGTTTGAAACAGACAGAAAACCAGAAATGGACTCAATAAGTTAGTTGTAGAATCCACAGACCATGGAAATAGCAGCTGGTGATGAACTGAACCAATAAAATACAATCTGGGTAAGTGCTTTCATTTCATCCTTAATTGCATTCTTTGGCCATATGTAGAAGAAAGAGTTACAAATCT
>NW_006922221.1:679498-681301 GCF_000298275.1 Orycteropus afer afer | reverse complement strand
AAAAAAAAATGTTTACCCATTATTATCAAAATAATACCATTCACCATCCATTGCTGATTTTTCTAGAGAAACAAGCACACATCTTAGAATTGGAAAATTCTTTGAACATATCTTCCTCTAACATTTACCTATAATGCATTTTACCACACAGGAAACAAAGGCTTAGAGAAAGTGCTAAGCAATATATAACCAATGTGATTACTATAGGAGTTCAAGGGGGACAATATCCAAATGCTATAAACTCTCAACCAGGAATTTTGATCATAACATGTTGTTTTGCTCCAGAAAACACAACTATGTATTTTGTATAGGGAATTAGCAAGTGAGCAGAGAGTTTCTTTATGTATAGTTAACAAAAGAGCCACACTGGGGTTTTAAATGGAAGAGCGTGAAAAGGGATTTCACTATATACTACTATAAAACTTGAATCACAGACATTTTCTCTAAATTTTTACCATTTATTTCTATGTGATGATAAATGTATTTTCTATGTTTACCCATAAAATATTCTGGATTGGATTAATTGATTTCAGTGCATTCAAGGCATATTACCCTGCCTTATTTGAACTTGTAGCCTATTACTCATCCTCATAATGTAATTCTAAATCATAGTGACCCCTCCTTGGGTTTCTGAGGCAGTATTTCTATGGAAGTAGGTTGGCCAGTCTTCCTTCCTTAGAGTGGCTGGTGGGTTTGAACAGCCAGCCTTCTGGTTAGCAGTCCAAGGCCTTAGATACTAGGCCACAGACATATCTGATATTCACTGTCCTCAAGTTGATTTTGACTCATAAGGACCTATAGGACAGAGTAGAACTGTCCCACAGCATTTCCAAGGCTGTAAGACTTAGGGACGGAGAAAGAAACCTCCCCAAGTGCTAGCGCCTGGAATTGGGACTTCTAGCCTCCAGAAGATATCCAAGTAGCCCCAAGGACACTCCAGACCTGGACAACTGAAAAGGTGCGACATTCCTCTTGTTACTCTTATACCCCACACCCGCTTGGTGAACTGATGTTCAGCCATCCCCCACTCCTACCCACCTTCTGGGCCCACAAGGTTTTTAGTTTGCTTACTTCTGTCTGTTTTAAAACTATTACTATTATTAATACTTTTTTCCTTTTTACTATTATTCCCCTCCTAGGTCCTAGTTTTCAGCTTTTTTCTTTTCCCTGTTCCTGGTTGCAAACTTTTTTCTTCTTTTTCTTGTGGTTAACCCTGTTCCTTATTTTTCTTTTTGCATTTTTCCCATTTTGTCTTCATTATTCTCCTTTTCTGCCTTTTTTCTCTTATTGCCCTATCCCCAGATATTGCAGGTTTTCTTTTACTTTTTTTTTTTCTCTGACCTTCTTGTTTGTCTGGAGGGCGCAGCCATTTTCATTTTTTATACATGACAGCCATTTTGGATATTTAAAGTGACCAAGGGCACAGCCATTTTGAATGTTTACAAGTGGTAGTCATTTTAGATATTTAAAGTGACTGATGGTGCAGCCATTTTTAATGGTTAAAAATGGCAACCATTTTGGATTTTAAAGTGATAGCATTCTCATTTGGATTCCAGGGACCTAAGAACAGGCAGTGAGGTGGGAAGAAGGGAGAGGACAGAAAAGGCAAAGGGGACTGGAACAGATCTAGGAGTCAATCACAGGGAGCCAAGTGAGGAGATGGAACCCAGGCCACTCCCCACAAGCAGCGAGGCAGGAAGCAGGGAGAGGATAGAAAAGGCAAAGGGGACTGGAACAGATTGAGGAGTTAGCCACAGGGATCCAGGTAAGGGTGGTTAGAGGGGTTTCCAACAGCTAAGGTAG
>NW_006922221.1:677834-678558 GCF_000298275.1 Orycteropus afer afer | reverse complement strand
TGGAAAATTTGGCCTTGGTGACAGAAATAATGCTGGAACTCGTATGGTAGAATTTTGCAAGACCAACGACTTGTTCATGGCAAGCACTTATTTTCAACAACACATATGGTGGCTGTACACGTGGACTTCATCATATGGAACACACAGGAATCAGATTGACTACATCTGTGGCAAGAGACAATGGAAAAGCTCAATATCTTCAGCCAAAACTAGCCCAGGAGCTGATTGTGGAACAGACCATCAACTGCTCATATGCAAGTACAACTTGAAGTTAAAGATAATTAAAACAAGTCCATGAGAGCCAAAATATGATCTAGAATATATCACTCCTGAATTTAGAGACCATTTAAAGAATTTGATGCATTGAACACCAATGTCTGGAAATCAGATGAATTTTGGGATGACATCAAGAGCATCATCCATGAAGATAGCAAGAGGTCACTAAAAAGAAAACAAAAGAAGAGAAGACCAAAATAGATGGCAGAAGAGACTCTATCCTTGAGCAGAGAGTAGCTAAAGCAAATGGAAGAAATGCCCAGATAACAGAATTGAACTGAAGATTTCAAAGAGCAGCTCAAGAAGACAAAGTCAATTACTATAACTAATGTGCAAAGACCTGGAATTAGAAAAACAAAAAGGATAGAACACTCTCAGCATTTCTCAAGCTGAAAGAACTGAAGAAAAAATTTAAGCCTCGAATTGCAATATTGAGAGATTCTAAGGG
>NW_006922221.1:676213-677248 GCF_000298275.1 Orycteropus afer afer | reverse complement strand
CTTGATTGTATTCATGAGGAACTTGTATCTTGACCAAGAGGCTGTCATTTGAATGGAACAAGGGGACACAGCATGGTTTAAAATCAAGAAGGGAGTGTGTTAGGGTTGTATCCTTTCCCCACTCTTACTCAAACTATATGCTGAGCAAATAGTCCAAGAATCTGGACTATATGAAGAAAACCATGGCATCAGGATTGGAGGAAGTATCATTAACAACCTGAGATACACTGGTGATACAACTTTGTTTGCTGAAAGTGAGGATGACTTGAGGCACTTACTGATTAAGATTGAAGAACACAGGCTGCAGTATGGATTACATCTCAATATAAAGAAGACAAAAATCCTCACACCTGGACCAATAACAGAATCGCAATAAATAGAGAAAAGATTGAGGTTGTCAAAGAATTCACATTGCTTGACTCTACAATTGAGGCCAATGGAAGCAGCAGTCAGGACATTAGATGACATGTAGCGCTGGGCAGGTCGGCTGCGAAGTAACTGTTTCAAGTGCTGAGTAGCAAGGATGTCTCCTTGAGGACTAAGGTGCGCCTGACACAAACCATGATATTTCTAATCGCCTTGTATGCATGTGAGAGCTGGACAATGAATAAGGAAGATGGAAGGAGGGTTGAGGCTTTTGAGTTGTGGTGCTGGCGAAAAATGCTGAAGGTACCATGGACTGCCAAAAGAACTAACAGATCTGTCCTGGAGGAAGTGCAACTGAGATGCTCCTTGGAAGCAAAGATGGCCAGACTTCCTCTCACCTATTTGATCATGTTGTCAGAAGGGACCATTCCCTGGAGAAGGATGTCATGCTTGGTAAGGTGGAGGGTTGAGGAAGGAGGGGAAGACCTTCGACGAGTTGGATTGACATGGTGGCTGCGACAAGGAGCTCAATTATAGCTAGGATCGTGGAGCTGGCGTGGAATCAGGTGGTGTTTCGTTCTGCTGTGCATGGGGTCACTATGAGTCAGAAACGACTCGACGGCATCTAACAACAACAATGACAACATCCTCATATTAGAAAATACCTTT
>NW_006922221.1:674275-675658 GCF_000298275.1 Orycteropus afer afer | reverse complement strand
TTAGAAATAAGCTTTCCTGGAGGCAATTTTGTTAAATCTCACAGCTGCTAGTCAAAAGGTTGGCCATGTGAAATCTTCAGCTGCTCCACAGAAAAGGAAAAATAAATAAATAAATAAATAAATAGACCTGGTGATCTCCTTAAATAAAGATTTCAGCCAAGAAAATCCTGTGTGGTAGTTATACTCTGTCCTATAGGGTCACTATAAGTGGTATCAACTTGATGACATAACAGAAAAATAGTTTATAAATACTCCTTTTTCTTGATTTCTATATGGAAGCAAGGATGGCAAGACTTCGTCTTGTGTACTTTGGACAATGTCATCAGGTGGAACTATTCCTTGGAGAACGATATCATGGTTAGCAAAAGAGAGGGTCAGTGAAAAAAGGAGATACACTGGCACAGTCTTGCAGCAATGAGTTGCAATATAGCAACAGTTGTGAGGATGGTGCAGTACAGGGCAGTGTTTTGCTCTGTTGTACATAGTGTCACGATGCATTAGAACTGACTTGGTGACACCTAGCAACAATATGTAGTTTTCTGAAGAGAATAAATACTGAGATTGAGTAAAATATGGGAAAACCGAGAAAAAATGATTTAAACAAGTACCTCTTAGAAAAAGTATGTTATTTTATTTTGAAATTGTCCTGTTAGATTTCTCTATGATGTTGTCCAATTTACAGAAAGGCATAAAGCTTACATAAAGCTGTGAGGTAGACAGACTTTTCTTCAGTTATTCTGACTCTTCTTGCTTTGAGTTTCAGAAAAAATACCTCCTCTGGCCAACCACTGTATTATCTCAATCCAGATCTCTAACAGAGACCTGTTACTCTCTTAACATCAAGAAGATATAGATAGATAGATAGATACACACACACACACACACTATATATATATATATATATAATCCCCCCCCCCTTTGGATGCTGGTACTAAGAAAAACATTAAAAAAACAAAAAAACTTTCACTGCCTTCGAGTCAATGAGACTCATAGCAAAACCTCCTCGGGTTTCAGAGGCAGTATCTCTACGGAAGTAGACTGCTCAATCTTCCTTCCAAGGAGTGGCTGGTGGATTTAAACCACCAGCCTTCTTGTTAGCAGTGCCTTAGGCACTATGACACCATGTAAACTATAAAAAAGTCAATACCAAAGAAACCCATTTGAGCATTATGCCCAACAAACCTGAATTTGAATATTTATTTCTAACCTCCTACTTCTGAGATCTTAGCTAACCATTTCACCTAGATCAGTCTCAGTTTTCTCATATTTGAAAAAGGCATCAAATCACTGCCAGGTGATATTGTGATAACAGATACATTATATAATGACAACATATAAACAAAGTTTGATTTCTCTAGATACAAGCAGATATAGAATTAAGAT
>NW_006922221.1:650481-673960 GCF_000298275.1 Orycteropus afer afer | reverse complement strand
ATGCTTACAAATACATTTCTTATTCAATAATTCCTAAATTTCTGGAAACATTTTTGTTATGTGTTAGTATTTTTTTGGATAAGGTGTCCAAAATCTAATTCTAAACAGCATAAGGAGAAAACACCATAAATATTTGCTTATGATAAACATAGAATAAACAAAGTGGAATTGGCTCCATGGAAATTTGGTTTCAGGATTTGAAACAATGTTATTAGGATTCTCTCTCATTCCTTCACTTTACTTGTTCTTCTTTTTCTGATCGGTGGTCTAGATTTGGCAGCAGAGCTATTTCAATAAATCTCTAGGATTTTATAATCTTTAATATCCAGGACCTGAGTGATAGATTCTCATTTTCTTGTGAATTCTATAAAAAGCTAAAAAGAATTCTTGCTCCAGTTTAAATCATGGGCCTATTCTTGCAATAATCCTTCTGTTCAGGGAGAGAACATTCCATTGGTCTTGTCCAGTCATCTGCTCTTTCTGTGCTAACACTAAAGGGCCACAAAAGGCACGCCTACTACTTAAAAAAAAAAAAAAGGAATTTATGTTACTACAAAAGGAGGAAAGCATTTTCACACTTTACTTTTTACTACTCACAACTCTGTCATATTTCATAAAGCAATTAAGAATTAAGAATCTGCATTTTTTTCAAGTTAAGTAAAGAGCAATACTGGAAAAGGAGAACTGTTTAAAATATTTAATTTCCAGTTTGTTTGCAAATATTCCTCTTTTCAATATGTGCAAATATTCAGTGTGGAATTACCTTATTCTCATAATATATGCCCTCTCTCCATCATTGGACAAATATAAACAATAATTTAATCAAAACTCAAGAGTAACAGGTTAAATTTTTAGATATACAAACCTCACTGTTGTATATAAAATATAAAAGTACATGATCTTTCAATTGGAGTATATATATGCACACAAAAGCAAGTATTCAAAAGACTTTCTTCATTAATTAAAAGATTTGAGAAAAGTAGACTAGAGGTAACTGATTTTTGTTTAAAAGTTATTTTTCAGATTTTAAAGGAATTATCAAAAACATTCTACTTTGTTTTTCTCTAAAGCTTAGAATTTAATTAAAAAATATCATAAGGGTCAGAAAAATGGAAATCAAAATACCATTTCCATTACAGGTAAAGTGTTTGGTTAAACATGACCTTGGTCTGTAAGCAAATGGATGGAAGTTGTTCCTGGTGTTGTTAGGTGCCCAGAAGCCAGCTCCAACTCACAGTGACACTATATGCAACAGAATGAAACACTTGCTCCTACACCAGCCTGACAATCCTTGCTATACCTGAGCCTATGATTGCAGCCACTGTGGTAATCCATCTCTGTGGAGGGTCTTCCCCTTTTTTGTGGACCCTCCACTTTACTTGGTATGATATCGTTCTTTAGGGAATAGTTCTTTCAGACAACATGACCAGAGTAGGTGAGATGAAGTTTGGCCATTCTAGCTTCCAAGGGGCATTCTGGCTGCACTTCCTCCAGGACAAGTTAATTAGTTCTTCTGGAAGTCCATGGTACTTTCAATATTGTTCACCAACACCACAACTGAAATGCATCCATTCTTTTTTGATGTTCCTTATTCATTGTCCACCTTTCAAACGGATATGAGGTGATTGAAAATACGATATGGTGTAAGTTGGGCACATCTGTCCTCAAAGAGAAATCTTTGCTCTTCAGCACTTTAAAGAGCTCTTTTGCAACAGATTTGCTCAATACAATATGATGTCTGATTATTTGATCTCTGCTTCCAATGATTGTGCAACTAATCAACACCAGTATGAAATCTTTAATAATTTCAGACTTTTCTCAGTTGATCATAGGGCTGTTTATTGGTCCACTTGTGAGAATTTTTGTTTTCTTCATATTGTGTGTAATCCATACTGCAGACTGTAGTCTTAAATCTTCATCCCTAAGCACTTCAAGTCATATTCATTTACAACAAGCAAGATTGTATCATTTGCACACTTCAGGTTATCAACAAATCTTTCTCCAATCCTGATGCCACGTTGTTCTTCATATAGCCCAGTTTCTTGGATTGTTTGTTTAGCATACATATTGAATAAATATGGTGAAAGAATACACCTGACGTAAACCTTTCTTGATTTTAAAACATACAATAGGACCTTGTTCTATTTGAGCGACAGCCTCCTGGTCTATGTGCAGGTCCCTCAGGAACACAATTAAATGATCAGGAATTCCCATTATTCTCAATGTTATTCGTAACTTGCTATGATCCACACAACTAAATGCTTTTGCACAGTTAATAAAACACAAATCACACATTTTTTGTGTTCTTTACTTTCAGCTAAGATCAATCTGACATCAGCAATGATATCCCTCATTCCACATCCTCTTCTGGATCCAGCTTGCATTTCTGGAAGTTCTCTGTCAATATATTGCTACAATTATTTTTGAAATATCTTCATCAAGATTTTACTTGTGCTTAATATTAGTGATATTGTTCAATAAATCCTCATTTGGTTGGTTCACCTTTCTTTGAAATGATTACAAATGTGGATCTATTCATCAGTTGCCTAGGTAACTAGGCTAGGTCGTAGTTAAGTTTGTGTGTCAACTTGGCTGGGCATGGTTGAGTGTTTGGGCAGCTGGATATAGTATTCCCCATGATGAGACTGGTAATTAACTCCATTGTAGAATCTACTGTGAGCAGCTGAGTAGCGGCCCTAGTTATGTGGTCTGCTTCCTGTATATAAGGAGAAGCCTTGGGCAATGGTCTCTAGTTTATGGCATACTTAGACCCTGCATGTAGCCACGTCATTGTGCAGCAGCCTTCCATGCTCTGCTGACCTTGGAACTTAACAATGGACTTTAATTATGCCACGTGGTTTGGTAATATCAGGACTGTACCTTTTTATCTGTCAACAGTGAGTTTGTTAGCCTCAGCAGCCAGCAGCTTCCTGAGTGAAGAAAGGCCTTTAGCTTCAGTGGGTGGGGAGCAAGAGGCAGAGCTGAACCCCAAGGTCAAGGGGCTTTTACACAGCCCCTAGAGCCTGGCACATTTAACTCGGACTTAAAGCCTCCAAACTATGAGAGAATAAGCCGCCGCTTGTTAAGGACATTCCATTTGTAGTATATTCTTGTCAGAGTGGCACTAGGTAACCAGAACAGTAACTATCTTCCATATTCCTTGGCATAGACAAGTAAGTGTCTCCAGGGTGGCACAGGTTTGTCGAAGCATCTTGATGGGTTTTCTGTCAATTTATGGAGCCTTGCTTTTTACTAATTTCTTCAGTGCAGCTTCAACTTCTTCCTTCAACACCATTGGTTCTTGATCATATGCCACCTCCTGAAATGGGTGAACATTGACTAATTATTTTTGGTACAATGACTCATCCATCTTCTTTTGATGTTTCCTGTATCATTCAATATTTTGCCCATTAAAACTTTCAGTTCTGCAACTAGAGGCTTGGATTTTTAATTTAGTTCTTTCAGCTTCAGAAATTCCATTCAACTTCTTCTCTTTTGGCTTTCCAACTCCATGTCTTTGCACATTGCACATTTCATTATGATAATTGACTTTTGTCTTCTCAAGTTGGTCTGTGAAATCATCTGTTAAGGTTTTTTTTTTTTTTTTTTTAATCTTGTCATTTCTTTCATTTGCTTTAGCTACTTTCTGTTCAACAGCATGTTCCAGAGTCTCTTCTGACATCCATTTTGGTCTTTTCTTCCTTTCCTGTCTTTGTAATGACCTTTTGCTTTCTTTATGTATGAGGTATTTGAGGTCTTCCAACAACTTGTTTGGTTTTGAGTCATTGGTGTTTAATTGGTCATATCTATTATTCAGATGGTCTCTAAATTCAGAAGAGATATAATCAAGGCCATATTTTGGGTCTTGTGGACCTGTTTTAATTGTCTTCAGTTTCAATTCGAATTTGCATGTGAGTAGTTGACGGTCTGTTCCACAGTCAGCTCCTGGTCTTGTTTTGGTTGAAGATACTAGCTTCTTCATTGCCTCTTTCCACTGATGTTGTCAATATGATACCTGTGTAGCCCATCTGATTAGGTCCATTTTTAAAACTACAATATATATTGTTGAAAAATAGTATTTGCAATGAATAAGTTGTTGGTCTTGCAAAATTCTATCATGCATTTTCCAGCATCATTTTTATTGCTAAGGCCATATTTCCCAACTGCTGGTGATTCTTTTTTGTTCCCAAATTTTGCATTCCAATCACCAGTGATAATCAACACATCCTGATTGCATGTTCAGTCGATTTTACCAGAAGTTGGTAAAAATCTTCAATTTCCTTTTCTTTGGCTTTGTTAGTTGGTGCATAAATTTGAATCATAGCACTAACTTGTCTTCCTTGGAAGCATATAGATATTATTGTATCACTGACAGTGCTTTACTTTAGGATAGATCTTGAAACATTCTTTGTGATGATGAATGCTACCTATTCCTCTTCAATTTGTCATTCCCAGCATAGTAGATCATATGATTATCTGATTCAAAATTGCTAATACAGGTCAATTTCAGCTCACTGATGCCTAGGGTATCAATCTTGTTATATTACACTTCATTTTTAACAACTTTCAATTTCCCTAGATTGACACTTTGCACATTTTGTGTTCCTATTATTAGTGAATATTTTCAGGTGTTTCTTCCCATTTTGAGTCATCCCACATCAACAAATGGAGGTTCCAAAAGATTTATACCAACCACAACATTAAGGTCAACTCTATTTTGAGGAAGCAGCTCTCCACTAAACGTATTTTGAGTGCTTTCGAACTTGAAGGGCACATCTTTAGGCACAATATGGGACATTGTTGCAGGGCTATTAATAAAGTTTTCTTGTAATATATCAGACAGTGTTTCACTGCTATTTATAAGGTTTTCAGTGGCCAATACTTTGAGAATTGTGTGGTCCTTTCCTTCTTCTGAATCTATCTTAGTCTAGGAGCTCCATTGAAAACTCCCACCATGCATGACCCAGCTGGTATTTGAAATATGGGTGACATAGCCTCCAGCCTCACACACCATGTAAACCAATAGAGTAGGACAAACTCCCAGATGAGAGGTTGGGACACAATTTACACATACTTAATTCCCTAGTAGTAGGCAGTATTAGTAAACTGTAGTCCTTCATCTAAAGGAATAAATTCTATACTATGTTAGTGCAAGATTAAGAGAAAAAAACAAAATATGGCCACCATACCATCAAACACATTTCTAGGTCAATTCTTTCTCTCAAACATAACAGTCAAGTAATCACTCTTCCTTGTTGTGAGGAGGAGTTCCTCCCAGGAGTACCAGTTTGGTTCAGGTCTTACCACATGGAAATATCTAACCAATACAAAGTAGATTCTTCCCAATATTAGCACTTTACAGAGCCAGAAATTAAAGACCTGCAAGTGAAAGCTGTTGCCATTCATTTCCAGACTCTCATTCTGTGGCTTCGACATCTCAAGTCCAGGGAGTTTCAGTGATATTTTTCAAAGTAGTAATAAAAAATTTGAACCAATATTTAATTTTTTTTAACCACTCCATTTAGTCATTGAGTTGTCAAATGACTACTTTTATATGCTATAAAATCTAACATAACCACCAGGATAAAATATTGATCAAATAAGACAATGCCCTGCCTTTAAAAATATAATCTATAGGAAGATTTTATAAACTCAATACTAGAAAAGCAATCTCATTACCATACTGTCATTTCTAACTTATAACAACCCTATGGGAAAAGTTGGAACTACCCTATTGTGTTTCCAAGTCTGTAATCTTTATGGGAATAGTCCGGCACTTTCTTTTCTCCTGTGGGGAGGCTGGTGGATTCAAAGTGCAGACAAGTAAGTTAGCACTGAGTGCTTAATTACTGTACCACCAAGCCTTTTTTTAAACAATTTTTTTAAAAGAAAGTTAATATTTAAAATAAACAGACAATTAAAATATTTTCTTATAGTCCTTCAGTGAAGAAAGCCTTTTTCAGTAGCAACTGAAAGCTGAACAATGAATTGAATAAATGAAAGAGTAGTGAGGATGGGAGTTGAGTTTGGGGAAAGTGGTAAGAGACAAAGTCAGATTTGAAGACCTAAACACAGTTAAATTTATCCTTGGTAGAAAGAGCCGGGAAGTAGGAAATGTTTGACAGAAAGTTGGAGAGATGAAAATCTATATATTGTTCATGACGTGCAAACTCATCAGATTGTCTCAGGGAGATTTCTTTGGAAAATAATCACATAGGACACAAGGAAGCACAATATGTAAATTCATGAATTTCCACAATTCCACAGAAACAAAAGAGTTTTATAGGAAAAAGACATTCATAGGGGACCGTGAAATGTTTTGTATCACTAAGACAAGTAGATCCCAAGACAAAAATGGAGAAAGAGAGTAAAGGGAGGAGAGAGAAAAATATTCATTAATGAAGAGTCACATCTGCTTCAAATTATTCCCTCAGACTGTCTTAGTTATTTCTAACACTCATAAATTTGGGGCTTAGTGTATCTATAATTACAGATTTGGTTTCCTAGAAAAATCATTCCCTATTACTATATACAACTTTAAAATAAACCATCATTACTTGAGTTAATATAAATGTGTATTTCCCCCCATAATCAAAGGAGCATAAGTAATTAAAAATGGAGTTGAATTTTCCATCTCTTCTTTCTACCTCTTCATGAACACTACAGTTTGCTTATTCCAGCTAATTCATCCTTATTATTCTTAATACTTATAAACCTATACATAAATACTAGTTCATATATTAAAGTAAATATTTGTGTGTACACACACATACATTCACAAATTTAGATAGATCAAAAAGATAATGTGTTTATTTACCCACACATATTCTCAGATAAATGGTACTAATAGTTTTTCAACACAATTACTGACATTAATAGTTTCTTGAAATATTTATTTCAGCATGTCCATGAGCAACAGTCTATGCTAGCACATGACTTCTTAGGAGAAGCCATAACTTTGCTTTTCATTTCAATGGGAACTCAACCTTTCAATAATTTATTGTTTGATAATCAAGAGGGTAGATACAGACACACTTTGAATAATGGATTTTAACAATGTAATAAGTGCATTGTCTGACTGGGACATTTCCACTACTCGTCTGTCAGTTTGTCATACTGTGCTGGCTTGTGTGTTGTTGTAAGGCTGGAAGCTATGCCACCAGTATTTCAAATACCAGCAAGGTCACCCATGGTGAACAGGTTTCAGTGGAGCTTCCAAACTAAGACAGACTCGGAAAAAAGAAGGGGCCATTCACTTCTCAAACACTTGATCAGTGAAAACCTTATGAACAGCAGTGAAACACTGTCTGATACAGTACTCAGTGCTTTATGAATAGCCCTGAAACATTGTCTTATATAGTGCCAGAAGATGAGCCACTAAGATTGGAAGGCATCAAAATATGACTGGGAAAGAGCTGCCTACTCAGAGTAGAGTCAACCTTAATGATGTGAATGGAGAAAAGGTTGAGGGGCCTTATATGGCAGAACTCAAAATGAGAAGAAACAGCTGCAACTTCCATTAATAATCAAAACATGGAATGTATGAAGTATGAATCTATGAAAATTGGAAGTTGTCACAAATGAAATGGGACACAAAAAGATCAATATCCTAGGCATTAGGGAACTAAATGGGAGTAGTTTGAGTCATTATGAATAGGCAACAATATGAAAAGTTCATGAGAAATGGCACAACATTCATCATCAGAAAGAATGTTTCAAGATCTACCCTGAAGTACAATGCTGTCAGTGACAGGATAATATCCATACTCTTACAAAGAAGACCAGTTAATACTACTATTATTCAAATTTACACACCAACCACCAAAGTCAAAGACAAGGAAATTGAAGATTTTTAACAACTTCTGCAGTCTGAATTTACTAAGCATGCAATCAAGATTTGTTGATTATCGCTGGTGATTGGAGTGCAAAAGTTGGGAACAAAGAAGGATGAATTGGTAGTCTGGAAAATATGACAGTGATAGAAAGAACATTGGAAATTTCATGAAAGAATTTTGGAAGACCAATGACTTATTGCAAATACTTTTTACAACATAGGTGGTAGATATACATGTTGACTATGCCAGAGGGAGTACACAGGAATCAGATCAATTATATCAGTGGAAATAGGCAATGGAGAAGCTCAGTATCTTCAGCCAAAACAAGGCCAGGAGCTGACTGTGCGACAGACCATTGACTGCTTGTATGCAAGTTCAAGTTGAAGTGAAGACAATTAAAAGAAGCCCAAGAGAGCTAAAAAATGACCTTGATTTTATCCATCCTGAATATAGAGATTATCTAAATAATAGGTTTGATGCACTGAACACAAATGACTGAAAACCAGAAGAATTATGGGATGACATCAAGAATATCATCCAAGAAAAAGCAAAAGGTCATTACAAAGAAAAGAAAGAAAAGACCAAAATGGATGTCAGAGAAAACTCTGAAACTTGCCCTTGAATGGAGAACAGCTAAAGAAAATGGATGAAATGGCAAGATGAAAGAATGAAAAGAAGATTTCAAAGAGAAGCCCAAGAAGGTAAAGTCAATTATTATAATGAAATGTGCAAAGACCTGGAATTAGAAAACCAAAAGATAAGAGCATGTTCAGGATTTCTCAAGTAGAAAAACTGAAGAAAAATCCACGCCTTGAGTTGCAATATTGAAAGTGTCTATGGGCATAATATTGAATGATGCAGGAAATGTCAACAGAAGTTTGAAGGAATACACAGAGTCACTGTACCAAAAAGTATTGGTCCATGTTCATCAATGTTAGGAGGTGGCATAGGATCAAGAACCGATGGTATTTAAGGAAAAAGTTCAAGCTGCACTGAAGGAATTGGTGAAGCACAAGCCTGCCAGAATTGATGGAATATCCAATGAGATGTTTCCACAAATGGATGCTGGCTTGTCTTTGCCAAGAAATTTTGAAGACAGCTATCTGGCCAACTGACTTGAAAAGATCCATATATATATCCATTCCAAAGAAAGATGATCCCACACAATGTGGAAATTATTGAACAATGTTATTCATACAACATGCATGTAAAATCTTACTAAAGACATTTTAAAAGTGGTTTCAGTAATATATTGACAGAAAACTTCCAGAAATGCAAGCTTGATTCAGAAGAGGACATGGAACAAGGGATGTCATTGCTGAATCTCAGATGGATCTTGTCTGAAAGCAAAGAAAACCAGAAAAATGTTTCCTTGAGTTTTACAGACTGTGGAAAAGCATTTGATTTTGTGGATCATAACAAAGTATGGATAACATTGAGAATAACAGGAATTCCAGAACACTTAATTATACTCATGAGGAACCTGTATACAGACCAGGACAGGAGGCTGTTGTATGCACAGAGTAAAGGGGGTACTATATAGATTAAAATCAGGAAGGGAGTGTGTCAGAGATGGATCCTTCCACCATATTTGTTCAATCTGTATGCTAAGCAAATAGTTTGAGAAGTTGGACTATAAGAAGAGTATGACATCAGGATTGGAGGAAGACTCATTTACCAGCTGTGATATGCAGATGATATAACTTTGCTTGCTGAAAGTGAAGATGACTTGAAGCACTTGCTGATGAAGATTAAAGACTGAAGTCTGCAATATGGATTACATCTCAACATAAAGAAAATGAAAATCCTCACAACTGGACCCATGAACAACATCATAATAAATGGAGAAAAGATTGAAGTTGTCAAAGATTTCATATTACTTGTTTCCATAATCAACACCAATGAAAGCAGCAATCAAGACATCAGATGATATACTGCACTGGGAAAATCTTCTGCAAATGACCCCTTTAAAGGGCTGAATAGCAAAGTTGTCTCTTTGAAGAGTAAAATGTGCCTAACCCAAGCCATGGTATTTTCAACCAACTCATATGCATGTGAGAGATGGACAATGAATACGGAAAACCAAAGAAAAGTCAATACGTTGGAGTTCCAGTGTTGCTGAAGAATAATGGTTGTACCATGAATTTCCAAAAGAACTAACAAAGCTGACCTGGAAGAAATGCAGCCAGAATGCTCCTTGGAAGAGAGAATGGTCAGACTTTGTCTCTCCTACTTTGGTCATGTTGTCAGAAGGGACCATTTCCTGGAGAAGGATAAAATGCTTGGAAAAGTATAGGGTCAATGAAAAATGGGAAGATCCTCAATGAGAGGGATTGACACAGTGACTGCAATGATAGCCTCAGGTATAGGGAGGATGTTGATGATGGCATGGGACCAGGCAGTGTTTCGCTGTTGTACATAGGGTCACTTTGAGTTGGAGCTGGCTCAACGGCACCTAACAATAACAACTGGAATGTTTATTCCATCATTCTGCCAGGTATGTGATTCACACTTTGGAAATAGAATTTGAAGGTCAGATGAGAATATATGAAGGGCAATGAGAAATGTAGATGTGGATTTCTTTCCTGAATTTTACTCCAGTTCTGATTAATAATCATTAAAATAAAATTCTGAAGATTGCAAAGCAGCATGAAATTCCTAATCCTTAGCATGGGACATATGCCATTTATAATCTGAGCACAGAGATCATTTTCAGCCTCATCTTTTATATTTACTAATGTGTAGTGCCTAAGGCATTTGACTGCTAACCAGAAGGCTGGAGGTTTAAACCCACCAGCCACTCCTCAGAAGGAAAGTTAGGCAATCTATTTTCGTACTGATATTGCCTCAGAAACCAAGGAGGGGTCACAATGAGTCGAAATTGACTCGATGGCAGTGAGGTTTTTTTTGGTTTAACAGGGCAATAAAACCCTGACACTCATGTAACACCTCAGTCTTGTCTGCTTACAGCCTAGTTCTTCCTACTTCTCTCACCTGGCTTAGATTTGGTTCACAGATCATGTTGTTTTAAAGTAACTTTCAACCTTTCTGGGCAGAGTTTGCTGTTCCTTCCATTCTCCTCCTTCAGTACACAGCAAATAAGTCCTTTTAATACGTTCACTATTCACATGATTTGATTACATTGAAATATCCACATTTTACAAAAGTTTTATGATCAACAGTTTGGATAACTTTGTAAATATTTTTAACACCCAACTTGTAGAGTATAGGTCTGTGCTTTGTAGATGGAACACAGGAATTAATGTATGAATGAAAAAAAAAAAAAATCAAAGACATATGTGATGAGAGTTAAACTATCAGATTACAATCTGAAAATATGTGAGATGGTGATCACACACTGGAATTTCTGAGTGTATATGTTATATATAGCACTATGGTCCTAGAGATTTGTGATTCACAGAAGGCTGAGATGAAGGTAATCTAGTGGAAGTGGTCACATAGTTGTGAGATTAAGATGTCTTCATGGATGTTGTACTAACACTTAGTAACAGCAGGGGATGTAAAAGTGAGGGAGACAGAGAGCTCTATTCTGTTCCCCCTTAGTTAATCATACAGAATAGAAAGCACATAGTTTAAAAGGTACGAATGACATAGGTTTATCAGATAAAAAATAAAAAATAAAAAGTTTCAGATTTCCTCACTTAAACAGGACCCTTCTTTCAGAAAATATTACCCCATGTAGATGTTTATCTTTCCAGCAGAATACAATCTCCCACAGGTGGCTAATCAATACATAGGTACAACAGTGCTCACAGGATAAAAGCTTAGCTTAAGATTCAATTGACATTTTGTAATCCTGCTAGAGATTTCATATCAGACTCTATGGATCTACTTTTTTCTCATAACATAAAAATTACTTATCTATCAATAGACAGATAAAGCTAAAATACTAAATATTTTCTCACATACCTTGTTGCAAATAATCTTCCTTGTGCTTTTGTCTGAAAAGAACAGATGTCATAGGAGAGTAAGATCAAAATAAACTATGGTATTTAAGTTAGTCCACCTAAAATTTATATCACAGCTATTATTTAAAGCACAGTTAAGAAAAGACTACTGAGAGTGCCATGGACTGCTAAAAGAGTTAACAAATCTGTCCTGGAAGAAGTGCAGCTGCAATGTTGAAAGGCCAGAATTCTTCTCAATTGGTCACGTGGTCAGAATGAACCATTCCCTGGAGAAGGATGTCAGGCTTGGTCAAGTAAAGCGTTGACGAAAAAGGGGAAGGCTCTCAACAAGATGGATTGACACAATGGCTGCAATGATGGGCTTAAGTATAGCAAGGATAGAGTGAGGCTGGCCCAAGACCAGGCAGTGTTTTGTTTTGTTTTGCATAGGGTCACTATGAGTTGTTGGTGACTTGATGGCACCTAACAACAATAACAACAACATGCCTTAAAATTGATTGGCATGAAGAGTTCTGGTGAGAAGATGGAATAGGCAGACATACTGCAAAGACCCTCTTCAACAAAGAGGAAACAATTAACACAGATACAGAAGATAATCCTGGAGCCCTGAGTTTTGAAAGGAAGAATATAGAAGTGGACTAAACTCCAATTAGTAGAAGAACCTACATGAAAACACCAAAAAAGGAGACATACAGAGCGTGGGCTGTCAGTGAACTGATGGCACAGAGAGCTTGGATATTGCTGAGTGGAGTTAGGACCTAAGAATTAACCTAAAACTTGGCACTGCTCGCCAGGGGTTGCATAGAGGACTGCACTAGTGGCTGCTGAATAAAAGGGGAAGCAGTGAAGAGGGAGACGGGCTGTGTGGACTCTAGCCTGTCAAGAGGGCACAACCATTTTGAATGTTTACATGCAGTTCAACCATTTTGGGTATTTAAAGTGACAGCATTCTTCCAGGTTCCAGGGACTTAAGAATAGTCTCTACTTGCCTGGAACCACAAGGACATTCAAGACACGAATGACTGGAAAAGGACAATATCCACGTTGTTACTTTTAGACCCCACACCCTTTTGGTGAACAGAGGTGCAGCCATCCCTCACTCCCATCCACCTTTTGGGCTGGCAGGAATCCCATCCCAGTCTGTGTGCTCAGATGGAGCCTAAGTACATTGCCCTGCTATGATAATTAATTTTCTCTGTCAACTTGGCTGGCCTTGTCTGAGTGGCTAGGCAGCTGGATATAATATTACCCATGATGAGACTGGTAAGCTACTATATGGTGGAATCTACTGTGAGCAGCTGAGTAGCTACCTTAGGGATATGGTCTGCTTCCTGTATTAAGGAGAAGCCTTGTGGAATGATCTCTAGCTTATAGCACGCTTGAACCCTGCATGTAGCTGTGTTGTTGTTCAGCAGCCTGCCATGCTCTGCCAACCCTTGGACTTCCAATGAACTTGAATTAATGGTCTGCTGTGTGGTTAGGTAACATCGGGACTGTGCCTTTTTACTTGTCAAACATGGACTTGTCAACCTCAGCAGCCAGCAGCTGTCTGAGTGAAGAAAAGCTTCTAGCTTCAAAAGGAGGCAGAACTGAAGCCCAACTTTGAGGGGCTTTCACCCAGTCCCTAGACCCTGGAACTTTGAACTCAGACTTAAAGTCTCCAAATTGTAAGAGACTAAACTCCTATTTGTTCAAGCCATCCCATTTGTGGTGTATTCCTGTCAGAATGGCAACAGGTAACCAAAACATCCACCCTGTCCAGAATTTATTTTTTCTTTTTCTAAATTTGTTTTTGTCTGTTTCTAAATAATTATTATTATTGTTATTATTATCCTTTATTCTAACCTTCTCACCCAGCTTCTAATTTTCTGCTTTTTCTGTCTGACCTGCTCCTGGTTTCCATTTCTTTCTTTCTTGTGGTTAACTCCATTCCTTGTTTTTCTTTTTGCATTTTTCCCTTCTCTTTTTTTTGTTTTCTTTTTTCCTTCATTATTCTCCTGTTCTACTTTTTTCTCTTATTGGCCTCACCCGAAATATTGCTTTTGTTTTTGGGTGATTGTTCCTGTGTATTTACGTGGTTTTTGTCCACTTGTTTTCATGTTTTTGATGGTTTTTCAATTGTTGTTTTGTCTAACTCAGTGAGAGACAGCAACAGTGTCCATATGACAAAACTACATCCACACCTCTTGCAGCTTCACTTACTGAGTAAGAGCCACCACTTCCTTCTCCACCAACTGGCCAATGATAAATGACCACCAAGAAGAGAATGACTCACCATAAAATTCTCCTCACAAGCAGTTAACAGAGACCTAAATACAACAATGTTACAATGTATTGAATGCAACAGATCATCACAATGCACACAAAGAAGCAAGATAATGTGGTAGAAACAAGGGAGCAGGATACAGACCCAGAACACATCCATGAGGAAGAAGCAGCATTGGAACTCCCTGATAATGATTTCAAAAGAATAATATTTAGGTATCTTCAAAGGATTGAGAGACAGATCAAGGAAAGCACTGGCAAAATTAAGAAAATCACAGACAAAACCCTAGGACAATGTCAGAAGAAAATACAAGAACAAAATGACAAAATAAACAAAAAATTAGAAATGATACAAAATCTACATATACAAATCCAGAAGATTAATACTAATTTTCAAAAATAGATAACACATTGAAAGGGCAAAGGAGTAGAACTGAATCAATGGCAGACAGAATTAATGAGCTTGATGACAAATACATGAACATTTCTTTGAAAAGGATCAATGAGGGAAAAAAAAAAAACAATCAAAACAAAATGAAGAAAGCCTAATGTACATGTAGGATACTATCAAAAGGAATGACCTATGTGTAATAGGAATTCCATAACAGGAAGAGAAAAATAAAACCACTGAGAAAATTGTCCAGGATTTGTTGGAAGAGAACTTCCTTGATATGATGAAAAATGAGAATATATCCATTTGGGAAGTCCAATGAACCCGAAACAGAATAGACCCCAAAAGCACATCGCCAAGACATATCATCAGCAAGCTCATCAAAACTAAAGACAAAAAACAAATCCTGAAAGCAGTATGAGAACAATGAAAAGTTACTTACAGTGGAAAACCAATATGAATAAGCTCTGATTTCTCAGCAGAAACCATGCAAGCAAGAAGGTAATGAGATGGTATATATAAAACTCTGAAAGAGAAAAATTTTCAACCAAGCATTATATACCCAGCAAGATTGTCTCTCAAATATGATGGTAAAATTAGGATATTCCCAGATAAGCAGAAATTAAAGGAATTTGTTAAAATGAGGACAACCTTTCAAGAGACACTAAAGGGAATCCTTTGAACAGAGAACAAATAATACCAAACCACAACCGACCATTAATACATAGGATGACATAACCCAGAAACCAACAGAGCTATGGAATTCTCCAAAGTAAAATAATCTTACAAGATTGTAAACAGAGAACCAGATACATCGATTGGCAATGAAGAAAACTACAAATCAAAAAGAGGGGAAAACACATGTTGTTATAGAACTTTTAATGATGAGGAAGTCAAGAGAGTTGGAAGAAAGAATGGACTGTTCTAAACTTGGGGAGAAAATTATAAACCACAGGGTAGCCACAAAGGAAAATGGTAAACCTTCACATCACAATAAAAAAGAGGACAAACATAAATATTTAGCAAAACTAAAATGATAGCAGTGAGAGAAATGATAACACAATTCATAAACAAAATTACCTCAGCACAGAAAATTATATGGAAGAAAGGAACCAGGAACACAATGAAAAAAAAAACATAACAAATGACAGCAACAAATTCATACTTGCCAATAATTACACTGAATGTTAGTGGATGAAATGCACCACTCAAGAGAAGAAGAGTTGCAAACTGGATAAGAAAACATAACCCCCATCAGTATTCTGTCTTCAAGAGACACACTTTAGAAACAAAGACAAAAATTGACTAAAAATCAAAGGATGGAAAAATATATATCAAACAAATGGCAAATGTAAGACAGCAAGAGTGGCAATATTAATTTCTCATCAAACTGACTTTAAGACAAAAACCACAAGGCAAGACATGGAAGGACTTTATATAATGACTAAAGGATCTATTTAACAAGAAGATATAACCATAATAAATATCCATGGACCCAATGAAAGGGCCTCAAAAGACATGAATCAGACTTTAAAAAAGTTGAAGAGGAAAAGAGATGACTCCATGGTCACAGTGGGAGATTTTAATACATCACTTTCAATGAAAGATAGAACAACTGAGAGGAAACTCAGCAATGAAACAGAAGAACTAAACAATACAATCCACCAACATGACTTTTTCGACATCTGCAGAGCACTTCACCCAACAACAGCACAATATACATTACTTTCCATTCCACATGAAACATTCTCTGTGATAGACCATATGTTAGGCCATTAAGCAAGCCTAAATAAATTTAAAAACATTGAAATGCAGCAAAACATCTTTTCAGATCACAACACTATCAAATTAGAAATCAACAATAGGAAGGTCAGTGGGAAAAGAGAAAACACATGAAACTGAACAACACCCTCCTCAAAAAAAACTGGGTAGTAGAAAAATAAAAAATGGAATGAAAAAATTTCTTAAATCAAAAGAGAATGAAAACACAACATACCAAAATGTTTGGGACACAGCAAAAGCAGTGATCAGAGGGAAATTTATAGCAATAAATGCATACATCAAAAAAGAAGAAAGAGCCAAAATCAACACCTTAACCCAACATCTCTAACATTTGGAAAAGAGCAGCAAAAAAAGCCTACAATGATTTGTGCAGAAAGCAATGAAACAGACAATTAAAAAAAAAAAAAAAATCAACAAGACTAGAAGTTGGCATTTTGAAAAGATAAATCAAATTGACAAACCACTGGCAAATTCAACAAAGGAAAAGAGGGAGAGAATACAAATGACACTGATAAGAAACAAAATGGGTGACATCACAACAGAACCAACTGAAATGAAAAGGATAATATCAGGATACTATGGAGAGATGTACTCCAACAAATTTGAAAATCTAGAAGAAATGGAGAGATTTCTAGAAATTGAAACTAACCCTTACCTATACTAACACAGACTAGTGTGGAAAAGTTTAACAGATCCATTACAAAAGAAGAAATTGAACAAGTCCTAAAAAAGATTACCAATAACAAAAAAAAGTCCTGGCCCAGACTGTTTCACCAGATAATTCTACAGAAACAATCAAAGAAGAACTGACACCAATCTTACTTAAACTATTCCAAAACATACAAAAGGATAGAATCCTCCAAATTCATTTTATGACGCAAGCATAACCATGATACCAAAACCAGACAAAAACATCACTCAAAAGGAAAACAATATCCCTCATGAATACAGATGTAACAATCTTCAACAAAATCCTAGCCAATAGACTCCAACAACATATCAAGAAAATAATTCACTATTAACAAGTGGTGTTCATATCATGTATGCAAGGATGGTTCAACATTAGAAAAAAAATTCAACATCATCCACCATATAAATAAAAGAAAGGAAAAGAACCACATGATCATATCAATCTATGCAAAAAAAGGCATTTGATAAAATGCAACACCCATTCCTATCAAAATTCAGCAAAACAGGACTAGAAAGGACATTCTTCAACATAATAAAGAACATTTATGCAAAACCAACAGCCATCATTATTCTCAATGGCTTTAGACTGAAACCATTCCCCTTGCAGTTAAGAACCAGACAAGGATACCCTCTATCACCAATTCTATTCAACACTGTTTTGGAATTCCTAGCCAGGGCAAGAAGGAGGTAGCAGCAGGGATCCAGGTAAGGGGAGGGCCTGTGAGAAAGCAGGGGAAAGGAGAGAAAAGCCATGGGGACCAGGACAGAGTGAGGAGGCAGCAGCAAGGATACAGGTAAATGGAGGAACCAAGGCCCCAGCTCCCAAGAGACAGAAAAGCAGGAGAAAGGAGAGAAAATCTAGGGGGACCAGGGCCATGCTAGGAGTCAGTAGTAAGGATCCAGCTAAGGGGAGGGTGGAGAGGTTTCTAACAGCTAAGGGAGATAAACATGACTGTCAGTTTGTCATACTGTGGTGGCATGTTGCTGTGAGGCTTGAAGCGGTGTTAGTGGTGTTTCAAATGCCAGTGGGGTACCTTGTGGTGCACAGGTTTCAGAGCAGCTTGCAGACTGAAACCAACTAGGAAGAAGGAAGATGCCATGCACTTGTCAAAGATTTGGCCTGAGAAAACCTTATGAATAGCAGAGAAACACTGTCTGGTACATTACTCTGCAACTTTATGAATAGCCTGAAAACATTGTCTGATACAGTGCAGGAAGACAAACCACTTAGGTTAGAAGGGTCTCAAAATAGGACTGGAAAGAACTGCATCATCAGAGTAAAACCAGCCTTACTGATATGGATAAGGTAAAGCTTTCAAGACCTCTATTTCCTGATGTGGCGTGACTCAAATTGAGGAGAAACAGATGCAAACATTCATTAATAATTGGAACATGGAATGTATGAAATATGAATCTAGGAAAATTGGAGGTTGTCAAAAATGTAATGCATAAAGACTGATATTCTAGACATTAGTGTGCTCAAATGGACAGGTATGGGCCATTTTGAATCAGAAAATCATATGATCTACTATACCGGGAATTATAATTTGAAGAGGAATAGCATGGCATTTATTATTACAAAGGATGTTTCAAGATCTGTACTGAAGTACAATGCTGTCAGTGATAGGATAATATCCATACGCCTACAAGGAAGACCAGTTAGTATGACTATTATTCAAATTTATGCACCAACCACCAAAGACAAAAATGAGGAAATTGAAGATTCTTATCAGCTTCTGCAGTCTGAAACTGACCGAATGTGCAATCAAGATGTAATTATCATTGGTGACTGAAATGCAAAAGTTGGAAACAAAGAAGAGTCAATTTGGCTTTGGTGACAGAAATAATGCTGGGGATTGCATGATAGAATTTTGCAAGACCAATGATTTATTCACTGCAAATACCTTTTTTCAACAACACAAATGGTAGCTATACAGGTGGACTTCACCAGATGGAATACACAGGAATCAGATTGATCATATCTGTGGTAAGAGGCGATGAAAAAGCTTAATATCTTCAGCCAAAAAAAGGCCAGGAGCTGACAGTGGAAGAGACCATCAACTGCTCATATGCAAGTTCCAGTTGAAGTTGAAGAAAATTAAAATAAGTCCATGAGAGACAAAAAATGAATCTTGAATATATCCCTCTTAAATTAAGAGACCATTTTAAAGAACAGATTTGATTCATTGAACAACAATGACTGAAAATCAGAAAAATTCTGGGATGGCATCAAAAACATCATCCAAGAAGAAAGCAAGAGGTCATTAAAAAGATGAGAGAAGAAAAGACGAAAGTGGACGACACATGAGACTGAAACTTTCCCTTGAGCAGAGAGTTGCTAAAGCAAATGGAAGAAATGAAAAGGTAAAATGGCTGAACAGAAGATTTCAAAGAGCAGCTTGAGCAGACAAAGCCAATTACTAAAATGAAATGTGCAAAGACTTGGAGTTAGAAAACCAAAAGGGAAGAAGCTGAAACAACTGAGGAAAAAATTGAAGCCTTGAGTAGCAATATTGAAAGATTCAATGGGCAAAATATAGAGCAATGCAGGAAACATCAAAAGAAGATGAAAGGATTACACAGAGTCACTGTACCAAAAAGAACTGGTAGATTTTCATCCATTTCAGGAGGTGGCATATGATCAAGAACCAATAGTATTGAAGGAGGAAGTTGAAGTAGCACTGAAGCAATTGGAGAAGAACGAGGCTCCAAGAATTGATGGAATACCCATTGAGATGTTTCCACAAACAGATACTCCACTGAAGGCACTCACTTGGTTATGCCAAGAGATTTGGAAGGGAGCTACCTGGAAAACTGTCTGGAAGAGTTCTATATTTGTAAAAATTCCAAGAAAGGTGGTCCGACAGAATATGGAAATTATCAAACAATATCATTAATATTGCATCTAAGTAAAATCTTACAGAACATAATTCAAAAACGGTTGCAGTAGTATATTGACAAAGAACTTGCAGAGGTGCAAGCTGGATTCAGAAGAGGACATGGAAGAAGGGATATCATTGCTAATGTCAGACGGATCTTGTCTCAAAGCAAAGAATAACAGAAACATGTTTACTTGTGTTTTATTGACTATGCAAAGGCATTTGATTGTGTGGATCATAACAAATTGTTGATAACATTGAGAAGAATGAGAATTCCTTAACACTTAATTGTTCTCGTGAGGAACCTGTACATAGACAAGTAGGCTGTCATTGAAACAGCACAAGGGGACTGTGTATGGTTTAAAATCAAGAAGGGAGTGTGTCAGTGTGATATCCTTTCACCACATTTATTCAATCTGTATGCTGAAAATAATATAAGAAGCTGGACCATATAAAGAGCATGGCATCAAGATTGGAGGAGGAATCACTAACAACCTGTGATATGCTGATGAACCAAATTTGCTTGCTGAAGGTGAGGATGACTTGAAGCACCTACTGATGAAGATTGAAGAATACAGTCTGCAGTATGGATTACATCTCAATATAAAGAAAATAAAAATCCTCACAACTGGACCTATATGCAGCATAATAACAAATGGAGAAAAGATTGATGTTGTCAAAGACTTCACATTGCTTGGTTCTACAATTGACACTAATGAAAGCAGCAGTTAGCATCAGATAACATATAGCACTGGGCAAGTTGGCTTCATAAGACCTCTTTTAAGTGCTGAGGAACAAAGATGTCTCCTTGAGGACTAAGTTGCACCTGATATAAGCCATAATATTTTCAGTCACTTCATATGCATATGAGTGCTAGACAATGAATAAGGATGACTGAAGAAGAATTGATGCTTTTGAGTTGTGGTGCTGGTGAAGAATGCTGAAGGTACCATTGACTACTAAAAGAATTAACATATCTGTCCTGGAGGAAGTGCAGCCAAAATGCTCCTTGGAAATGAAATGGCCAGACTTCGTCTCACATATTTTAGTTATGTTTTAAGGAGGGACCATTCCCTGGAGAAGGTTGTCATGCTTGGTAAGCTGGAGGGTCAATGAAGGAGGTGAAGACCTTTAATGAGATGGATTGACACAGTGGCTGCAGTGATGGTCTGAAGTATTGTAAGGAATGTGGAGCTGGCATGAGACCAGGCGGTGTTTCATTCTGCTGTGCATAGGGTCACTCTGAGTCAGAGATGAATTGATGGCACCTAACAGCAACAACAACAGGTAGGACAATAAGGCAAGAAAGGGAAACCAAAGGAATCCACACTGGTAAGGCAGAAGTCAAGCTATACCTATTTGCTGATGGTATGATCCTATATTTAGAAAACCTAAGAGACTCAGTAAAATATCTACCATAACTAATTGAGAGATTTAGCATCTTGGCAGGATACGAGATCAGCATCCCAAAATCAGTTGGATTCCCCTACACCAGCCAAGAAAATGCTCAAAAAGAAATAAAGAAATCAATACCATCATAGCTACAAAATAAATAAATAAATAAATAAAATATTCGGGAATAAGTCTTACCAGGGACACAAAAGACTTGTACAAAGAAAACTGTAAAAATGACTTCAAGAAACCATAAGAGATCTACATAAATGTAGAACATTCCATGCTCATGGACAGGAAGATTGAAAATTGTGAAAATGTCAATTCTACTCAAAGCAATCTATACATTCAATGCAATCCCAATCCAGATCCCATCAACATTTTTTAAGGATATCGTAAAGCCAATCACTAACTTTATATGGAAAGGAAAGATACCTCAGATAAGCAAAGCACTGTTAAAGAAGAAGAATGAAGTAGGAGGTCTCACACTGCCAGATCTCAAAACCTACTATACAGCCACAGCAGTCAAAATTGCCTGGTACTGGTACAATGACAGACACATAGAGCAATGGAGTAGAATTGAGAACCCAGAAACAGATCCATAGACCTATGGTCAGCTGATCTTTGACAAAGAGCCAAAATCCATTTATTGGAGAAGAGATTTTTCAACAAATGGTGCTGGCACACCTGGATATCTATTTGCAGAAAAATGAAACACGATCTGTACCTCACACCATACACAAAAACTAATTGCAGATGGATCAAAGACTTAAATTTTATACCTGAAACTTCGGAATTCCTCAAGGAAAAACTAGGGACAAGTTTAGGAGTAGTAATATATGTCATAAATAAAATCAAGCATAACCCAAAATGCACAAACAGCAGAAGAGAAAATAGATGAATGGGACCTTCTAAAAATTAAATTTTTATGTGCTTCCAAAGGCTTCTCCAAAAGAGCCAAAAGAAACCTACAAAAGAAAAATTATTCAGCAATGACATATCTGACAAAGAAATTATGTCTAGAATTTATAGAAAACTCCAAGACCTCAACAACAAAAAAGACAAATAATCCAATTAAAAATTGCCAGAAGACATGAATAAAAATTTTACCAAAGAGGATATTCAGGTAGCTAACAAAAATATGAGTAAATGATCATGATCATTAGCCATTAGGGATATGCAAATCAAAATACCACAAGATACCATCTTGCCCCAGTACTAGTAGCCAAGTTCAACAAGAAAGAAAATCACAAATGCTGGCAAGGATGTGGAGAAATTGGCTCTCATACAACAGCTGGTGGACTGTCAAACGATATAACCACTGTTGGAAGCAGTATGGTGATTCCTCAGAAAGTTGGAATTAGAAATACCATTTAACCCAGCCATTCCATTACTAGGTATATAGACTAAAGAAGTGAGAACAAGGACAAGAATAGATATATGCACATCCATATTCATCACAGCAATATTTACAATAGCCAAAAGATGGAAAGAACCCAGTTGCCCATCAACAGAAGAATGTATAACCAAACTGTGGTACATACACACAATGGGATACTATGCGATCCTAAAGAAAAATGTGGAATCTGCAAAACAGCTCATAATGTGGATGAACTTGGTGGACATTATGCTGAGTGAAATAAATTAATCACAGAAGGACAAATATTGTATTAGCCCATTATTGTAAAAAGTCAAGGAAAGGTTTATATATGGAAGGAAATTTTCTTTGTTGGTTACCAGGGGTAGGAGGGGAGGGGAGGGAACACTTTTAGAAAGGTAGAGAAAAGTATTGATTTGGGTGAAGAGAAGGGCAATGTACCAAATATGAATGATCAATATGGTGGCATTGAGGAAGAGGAAGACAGACAGGTGCATGGGAGGTACAGACAACAAAAATGAACCCTTTTGCATATACAGTACTGTGTTGTCAGTGAAGGCAAACATGGATGTATGGGTGGATACATGAGCAGACAGGCTGCTAACCAGATGGCTGGCAGTTCAAACCCACCAAGCACTTGACTGCTAACCAGAAGGCTGGTGGTTCAAACCCACCAGCCACTCCTAGGAAAGAAGGTGGGGCAATCTACTTCCGTAGTGCTACCACCTCGGAAACGCAAGGAGGGGTCACTATGAGTCAGGTCCGACTCAATGGCACATAACAAAAACAACAACAAGCCACTCCTTAGAAAGAAGACTAGGCAATCTACTTCCATAGTCATACTGCCTCAGAAACCCAAGGAGGAGTTGCTCTGAGTCAGTTCTGACTCAACGGCAATGAATTT
The DNA here is from genome assembly GCF_000298275.1 of Orycteropus afer afer. NCBI lineage: Eukaryota > Metazoa > Chordata > Mammalia > Tubulidentata > Orycteropodidae > Orycteropus > Orycteropus afer. Next base: position 650,515 of record NW_006922221.1, on the reverse strand, counting down.
GGCTTTTGGAAACCCTGATTACCAAGGGGAAATT
>NW_006922221.1:643078-649566 GCF_000298275.1 Orycteropus afer afer | reverse complement strand
CCTGCCAACCTTGAGCTCATCAGCCTGTGAAACTGTGTGAGTCAGGAAAAGGCTCCAGCTTGACCTTTGATCCAGAAATTTGGGACTTGTCAGCCTCCAGAACTGTGTGAGCCATTTTCCTAAGATAAATGTCGCTCTCTCTAAATATATGTGTAAGCTTTACTGGTTTTGCTTCTCTAGAGAACCCAGCCTAGCACAGATATCATCCTTGGTAAAGTCAAGGATCAGGGGAAAAGGGGAAGGCCCTCAATTAGATATATTGACACAGTGGCTGCAAACTATGGACCCAAGCTTAAAAACATTATGAAGATGGTGGTGCAGTACCAAAGAGTATTTCACTCTGTTGAACATGGCATCCCTATGAATTTGAATAGATGTAACGGTACCTAACAACACTATTTGACTACTAAACAGAAGGCTGGAGGTTCAAACCCACCATCCACTCCTCAGAAGGAAGACTGGGCAATCTACTTCCGTAGAGATACTGCCTCAGAAATCCAGGGAGGGGTTGGTATGAGTCAAAATTGACTTGATGGTCGTGAGTTTGGTTTTGAGCAACAATACTGATTATGCAAAAGCATTTTATTATGTGGATCATAATAAATTATGGATGCCATTTAGAAGAATGGGAATTCCAGAACAATTCATTGTACTCATGAGGAACTTGTACATACACCAAGAGGATGTTGTTCCTACAGAACAAGGGGATACTGCATGGTTTTAAATCAGGAAAGGAGTGCTTCAGGGTGGTATCTGTTTGCCATACTGATTCAGTCTAAATGCTGAGCAAATAATCCGAGAAGCTGGACCATATAAATGAGAATGTGGCATCAGATTTGTAGGAAGATTCATTATCAACCTGCAACATACAGACAACATAAACTTGTTTGCTGAAAATGAAGATGACTTGAAGCACTTACTGATGAATTTTAAAGACTGCAGTATGGATTGCACCTCAACATAAAGAAAAAGAAAATCTTCACCACTGGACCAATAAGCAGCCTCATGATAAATGGAGAAAAGAGTGACGTTGTCAAATATTTCATATTACTTGGCTTCACAGTCTACACCAATGGAAGCAGAAGTCAAGAATTCAAACAAATGGCAAATCTGCTGCAAAAGACCTCTTTAAAGTGCTTAAGACCAAACATGTCTCTGTGAAGACTTGTTGTTGTTGTTGTTATGTGCCATCGAGTCGGAACCAACTTATAGCGACCCTTCCTTGGGTTCCCGAGGCAGTATCACTACGGAAGTAGATTGCCCAACCTTTCTTCCGAGGAGTGGCTGGTGGGTTTGAACTGCCAGTCTTCTGGTTAGCAGTCAAGTACCTTAGCCTCTATGCTACCAAAGCTCCTCTTTGAAGATTAACGGGTACTTAATCCAAACCATGGTATTTTTAATAGCTTCATATGCACATGAAAGCTGTACAGTGAACAAAGAAGACTGAAGAAGCATTGGTACTTTTGAGCTTTGGTGTTGGTGAGGAAAAACGAAAGTATCATGGACTGGCAGAAGAACTAATTAATCTGTCCTGGAAGAAGTACAGCCAAATGCTCCTTGGAAATGAGAATGGCCAGACTTCATCTCACCTTCTTTGGTCATGTTGTCAAAAGGGACACATCCCTGGAGAAGAAGGATATCATGCTTGGTAAAGTGGAGGATCAGAGATAAAGGTGAAGGCCCTTAACATGATGGACTGCCACAATGGCTGAAATGATGGACTCAGGTATGGCAAGGATTGTGAGACTAGTGCAGGACAGGGTAGTATTTTGTTCTGTTGCACATAGGGTCTCTATGAATTGGAGTTGACTCAATGGCAGTGAACAATAAGAATATACTAATTGCCTTAGGAAAAAGATTCAATTGAAAAAAAAAAAATAAAACACTGAAAATGGGAGTCTATTCTTAAATTTTATTTTTCAAAATTTCAATAATCTAAAAGGTATAAAAATGTCTTGGCCAAGATAGTAGTTTTGTAAGAGAAGAGAATAAGTAAAAGTAGTATTTCCTTTATTGCTTTCCTACAAGACTTGGAAATCCTCACCTAGTATGGTAGTCAAGGTTATGTGTCATCTTGGCTGGGCTTGGTATTGAGTGGCTGCAGTGTAGTAAATTACTTAGTATGACTTTTCTACCCATAAGTCATTGTAAACTCGGTGGTGGAATGAGCAACTGAGGAGCTCCTGATTGTAAATGTTATCTACCAGAGTTATTTCTTTTGGGCATGGCACAATGCAATGTTATGGGAGGCTCACTCTCAGGTGCTTAGAATTCTGTTGTTATGATTGGTTGGTTTGGACACTCTGCCAAGCTCAAAAGGAGGCCTCCTACAGGCAGAACTCTCTCTGACAGCTGGCTGAGGAAGACATACTGCTGAAAGAGACACATGCTCCTGAAAGAGACATGTGCTGCTGGGAAAGAGACACAAGAGATGTGCATTGCTGAGTAAGACACTGAGGGACATGTACTGCTGGGGGAGAGACTGAGAGACTTGGCTGAGAGACGGTGGGCTGGGAGAGAGACTGAGCATTCTTTTTCTGAACTTGAATTGTAGCCTGGTGCTTCCCTAATAAACCCCATAATCTGTGAGTTCTGTGGCCACTGCAGTGAATTATTGAACCCAGGAAAGAGGTGGTGGGTGCTCTGGGAGGAATGGTTGGAGAAAGGGCTGGTGGGAGGCAGCGTGTCTGGCCTCGCAGGAATAGGCCTTGGGCTATTGATGATGATTCTGTCTTCCTATTGTGGGATTAGAAGAAGTCAGAACATGTGGCCTCCTTGCCCTTTTTGCAGTGGCTCAACAGCTGGATGTAGTTATTCCCCATGATGACATTGGTCATCGATGGTGGAATCTGCCAGCTGAGTAGCTGTCTTACGGATGTGGTCTGTGGTCCAGTATATAAAGAGAAGCATTGGGAAAGGTCTCAGCAGCTTTATGGCATGCTTAGACCGTGTATGTAGTGCTGCATCCGGCAAATCCACACAGGTCACGAAATGAAGTGACATGAAAGGATTAGTGGTTTTGTTTATTATTATTTATTAAGGAATGGGGGCCAGGAGGACACCCTACATATTCTGTGGGATTGACCCCTGATGCCTTTGTTCTACTTTATTTATATGTTTGTACATGATTATGTCATTAGTTTTCAAAGTCATACAATCAGCTTATTCTCTACAGAGCTAAAGTTTTACTCCTTTATGTGCTCAAGGACAACAGGTGGTCATTAAAACAATCACAGAAATCTCCTGAGGAATAAGGAATGTAAAAAACAAATGTTTACTAGGACACAGTGATGCAAAATATAAGATAAAAACATGGAGAATAACAACTAAGTTTAATACTTTGATGTTTTGCCAATTAAGTGTTTAACAGTGAGAGAGACCTTGCTGCCTCTTAAAGCAACACTCAATCACAAGAGAGGCCTTGTAATTAAAACATGTGCCTTGTAATCATGTTCTTTTGGGGGTCTTTTTCTTAGTCCCCAACAAGGTATCCAAATCTTTATCTCAATTGCCTGCCATGTTGTCTGACAAGTTTAGGATTGTTCCTGGACTTGAACCTGTGGCCTCCTGTGTTATTTGACAATTTTGGGACTGTGCCATTTTATTGATCAACCATGAGTTTGTCAGCCTCAGCATCCAGCAGCTGTCTGAGTTAAAAGAAACCTCCAGCCTTAGTGGTCCAGTAGCAATAAGCAGAGCTAAAACCCAAGGCTGAGTGGTTTTCACCCAGCCCTTTGAGCTGGCACTATGAACTCAGACATATAGCCTCTAAAACTGTAAGAGAATAAATTCCTGTTTGTTAAAGCCATCAAAGATATGTCTGTTAGAGGGGCATTAGGTAACCAAACACCTAGTCTTGATCAAAAACAAAACAAAACAAAAAAATCATTGAAAAATCAAGAAGATTCTGGATCCTTATAAAAAAAAGGTATCTGTAAAATTTTTTTCACTATGCCCATCCTAAGAGTGAAGAATTTTGAATTAAACGAATGTGTCCAATTATCAGGAGCTCTGGTAGCATAGTGTCTAAGGCACTTGACTGCTAACCAGAAGGCTGGAGGTTCAAACCCATCAGCTACTCCATGGAAAGAAGGTTGGGCAATCTACTTCCATAGTGATACCGCCTCAGAATCCCAAGCAGGAGTCACTATGAGTTGGGTCTGACTCAATGGCACACAACAAACAAACAAACAAAAAAAACATCCAATTATCAGGATAGAGCTAGGAGTGAGGGGTGGCAATGTTGCAGAAATAATTGACTGTGTGGTTTGCATGGTCAGATAAAGCCTTGAACAGTTTTTTTTTCTTTTCCCTTCTCAATATGGCATGGGCAGGACAATAATTTAATATCAGTTAGCTGGAGAGCAGGAGAGTGGCAGGGATATCCATAAAACCTGAAAAGGAGAAGCATATAAGAATGAATCATAAAATAATTTGACATATGAAATGAGATTGACTAATTCCCCCTGAGTGATCCCACAGACTACATATAAAAACTAAGTTTAGGAGTACAGGGTGACTCCACAATAAAGTTGTTTTCATTGTGACAGCAAATGAGAATTAAAATGAGTTTTGACATACAATTTATTTTCACTGATATGCTAATTATTTTCTTGCAACTTAACAAAATGAAGTATCAAAATTAAAGTACCTTGTGCATTATTTTATCTCAGCATACATACATAAAATGACATTCTAAACAAAGATAGAGGAGGCTCTTGGGAGTAGTATGGTTGGCAGTCTCTATTTAAATCTGAGATATTGGACATCACTACATACAGTATAAAAAAACACAAAACAAAACTCACTGCTATTGAGTCGGATCTGGCATAGGATCCCTTGTTGGGTTTCCATAGCAATATCACTATGGAAGTATATTGCCCAGTCTTCCTTCTGAAGAGTGGCTGGTGGGTTTGAACCACCATCCTTCTGGTTAGCAGTCAAGTGCCTTAGTCATTACACCACCAGAGTTCCCATGTATAGTATAGTCATAAAAATTGCTAAAATATTTTTAGTTAGTTCCAAATTTTCTCATCAAATGACATTTGATTTGCAGGAAGAATAGAAAGAAAGATTTACTTCTGGAGAATAAAACGTTCTTAAAGAATTTACATTTTCACTGAAATATTTATAGACTCAGATCATTGAAATACCATCCTTACAAATGTGATTTTAAGGTTGCCATTTATAATTACCAGCTGTGTGTTATTGTAGCCAAGGCATTTTCTGCTAACCAAAAGTTCAGCTGTTCAAACTTATTAGCAACTCCATGGGATAAAGATGACACATTTTATTTCCTTAAAGATTTAAACCTTGGAAACATTTTAGGGGTCTCTGTTTTGGTTACTTTGTGCAGCTAACAGAAAATAGCACAAATTGGTGACTTTAACAAATAGGAGTTTATTCTCTTACAGTTTTGGAGGCTAGAAGTCCAAGTTCAAAGTGTCTGCTATAGGAGCTGAGGGAAAGCCCCTCAACCTTGGGTTTCAGCTCAGCCTCTTGCTCCAGGCTCGCTGAAGCTGGAAGCTTTTCTTAACTCAGGGAGCTGGTGGTTGCTGAGGCTAACAAGCCCAAGGCTGACAAATAAAATGACACAGTCTCAAGATTACCAAACAACATGGCAGGCCACTAGTCAAGTCCAGGGACAGTCCCAAATTGGTAGGAAACATGGCAGGCTGTGATCAAGACTCAGCTACATTCAGGGTCCAAGCTTGCCAAAAGCCACAGAAACTTTTCTCAATGCTTCTTTTTATATACTGGAAGCAGATCATATCACAAAGGCATCTACTCAGCTGTTCAATAGATTCCACCAAGGAGTTGATTACCACTCTAATCATGGAGAATAACTACATGCAGCTGCCCAGTCACACATAAGCAGTCCCAGACAAGTGTACATATAACCTTAATGACCACAGTCTTTATGAATCAGAATTGACTTGATGGCAGTGGGATATTTCATTACCAGGGTTTCAAATGCCTACAGAATGTAGCAATGTTGCAAATAACCATGCAATAATATTTGTATTGATTGTACTTGTATTGGTATACCCTTCATATCTGAAGTACCTTAGACCTTTTTCACTTGTTAATTTTATGTGTAAGAGGTAGCCTTACATGCACTTTTTTTTTTTTTTTTTTAATTATGGTTTGGGTGAAGATTTACAGAGCAAATTCACTTTCCATACAGCAGTTCACATACACTTTGTCTCATGACATTGATGACAGTTTAACACAATACAACAGCTACCCTCCATCTTCCTCCCCATAGTTAACTCTTCCCAGTGTCCATCCCTCCATGGGCACCTGCCACCTGAGCTATCTCCCTGTGCATAAGCAGCCCTTCTTTCTGCCATGATTGTTCTCTCCAAGGAGTGTATCTACCTGAGGTAAATGTTCAAATCATATTCCTATCTTTTGTTTGGCCGGAAACCACAGGTGTGACCTGAAGGGCAGCTAGGGGTCATAGTCTCAGTTTGCCAGGCTCTATC
>NW_006922221.1:630892-638968 GCF_000298275.1 Orycteropus afer afer | reverse complement strand
AGGGTGACTTTTAGGTTAATTCTTAGGTCCTACCACCACTCGGGAATCTCCAAGCTGTCTGTGCCGTCAGGATCGCTGCCAGACTGCAGCTCCGTATGTCTCCTTTTTTGGTATTTTCACACAAATTCTTCTGCTAGTTGGGGTTTTGCCCACTTCTATATCCTTCCCTTCAAGGCTCAGGGGTCCAAGATTATCTTATGTGTCTGTTTTAATTGGTGTTCATTTTCTTTGTTGAAGAGGGTCTATGCACTCTTTCTGCCTAGTCCGCCATCTTGCCGGAACTCTCTCTCTCTCTTTCTTTTTTTTTTTGTATGGAAACCATTGGTTGGACTGATTTAATTTTTTTTTTCATGGATGCTCTTTAGCTACTATGCACTTGAATTGGTCCAAGTATGTACTTTGAAGGTAAAGAGGAAACAACCCTCAACATAAATAGCATGATTATGAATCCTAGCTCTGGCAAAACTAATAAAATCTACTGTATGATTTCATTGCCCTATCTTAAATTCACAAAAATATAAATTAATACTGTGAATATAACTCATCATGATTTCTATTTATTACCCTTCTGTTAGAAATAATTGATAAAACAATAAATTATTAAAACTAATAAGAATGAATAAAAACATAGAAATTAGAATTGAACAGTTGCATTATAAAAGATTAAAATAATTGAAAATAAATTAATCTCTCTATGTATAAGTAGTTTAGCAACTTAAGCAATCCACAAGAGGTGGAACTTGCTTATGTTTGAAAACTTCAGAAAAGAGTCCTAGGGTTGAAAATTGAGCATGAATTAACAGAATAATGGCATTTGCTGCAATAGAAAATTGGTTTGCCAAAGCTTTGCCATGTGGATAATTTAAATTTATTTAAGAGTGCATAAAATATATATAGATGACAGATAGATATGTAAATAGGTAGATAGATAGATACAGATAAATAATTGCAACTGTGTCTTCCTAATGTTTTCAAGAATAAACTGACAAGTTTCAGATGTTTGGGTACATGATTTGACACTTAGCTAACATATTCCAAGTAAACAGATTAGAAGAAACAAACAGAATTGAATTTCCTTAGCAAATGCTCCTAAGATAGCTACATACCATTCCTTTAACTCTTTTTGGATGTTGGTGACCATTGATTCATGCTTTGCATTATTCCTGCTGTTCCTTCTTTCCAAGTTCACTTAACCTTGACAGTTTACCATGGCCATATCTTTAGCTTCTACCTGAATCTGACTTCTGATTTCTGCTTAAAAACCCCAAACAGTTATGATAACTCACAGATGAATATTTATGAATGTTATTAAAATAAATAAATAAACAACTATTCAAAACATCTAAAAAAAAAAAAAAAAACTCTCTAAAGACCAATAATCTTCTAGTATGACATTACTATATAGTATAATATCATTCCCATAAAAAAAAAAAAATACATGCAAGTAGTTGGAGCCATAGTGGTTAATAGTTTGGTTGCTAACTAAAAGGTTAGCAGTTCAAATCCTTAAGCTGCTCCCCAGGAGAACTATGTGGAAGTAAACTCCTGTAAAGATTACAGCCGCTTGGAAACCCCATGGGGTAGTTCTACTTTGTCTTATAGGATCACTATGAGTCAGTTTTTGGAGATCAATCTCGATGAATTTAGTTGCAAGTTACCTAAATATTATAGCTCCAATACTTCAGTGTATTTGTTCTTATTATTTATTTCCCTGTTTTTTAATTGCATACCTATAATGTTAGCAGATAATTTAATGTGGTTGTTGTTATGTGCTGTTGAGTTGACATAGACTCATAGCGACATTACGAGCTCTGGTGGTGCTCTAGTAAGGAGTTCTGGTGGCGTGCCTAACGCATTTGACTGCTAACCAGAAGGCTGGCTGTTCGAACCCATCAGTCACTCCTCAAAAGGAAGGTTGGGAAATCTATTTCCATAGTTATAGTGCATCAGAATTCCAAGGAGGGGGTCACTAGGAGTTGGGTCAGACAGGTCGGCACATAACTGCTATATAGCAACATTCAACAGAATGAAACACTGCCCATTCATATGCCATCCTCACAATCATTGCTATGCTTGAGTCCATCATTGCAGCCGTGGTATCAATTAATCTTGTTGAGGGTCTTCCCATTTTTTTCTCATCTTCTTAACCTAGCATGATATCCTTCTCAAGTGAATAGTCCCTTCTGACCACATGATAATTTAATAATCACATTAAATTTTCCTGTATATTTCAACTCTGTTTTAGAAATGCCATAAACTATAAATACAATTTTTTCTTAATGAATGGTAATTGTTGTTGTTATGTGTCATCAAGTCGGACCCAACTCATAGCGATCCCATCTTGGGTTTCTGAGGCAGTGTCACTACGCAAGTAGATTGCCCCATCTTCCTTCTGAGGAGTGGCTGGTGGGTTTGAACCGCCAGCCTTCTGGTTACCAGTCAGGTGTCTTAGCCAATATGCTACCAGAGCTCACAATGAATGGTAATAGTAGTGGTCTTTCTGTTTGTTCATTTGTTTACTTTTGTCCCTCCCCCTCTAAGATTTGAATATCTTTCATATGAGAAATATTTTAAATTCAGTGTTGGGTATCAGAAAAGTGACACTTTTTATACTTTACACTCCCAAGTTTGTTTTTTGGTTTTTCTTTTTAATTCTTTTTTAATTATAATGAAAACAGTGCAGGATCTTTTATTAAGCCTATGCCAAAGGACACTGCTAGATAGCAGTTAATTTGCTCTCTGGACTGTTTTATATAGATCCTGTAGTCTAAGATCACTTTTACTTTTGTGATCATGTAATTCAAGAAACTCACAAGTAGTTTTTGTTGAACAATAAAGCACCACAAATATAAGGTATAACTATAATTTCTTCCTCACAAAGCATCCACTGTTTCTTTTTTTAATAGCCTCTGATAGACAATGACACACTGCAGTCATGTGTCATCTGAAATTCTGTCACTGATTCTCTCTCAAGGCAGTTCTAACTGTAGATATTAATTCAACTACCAGGTATAGTCAACAATGAGGAATTTTCTGTCTTAAGTCTTTTTTCCACTGAACATTTTTAAAGACTCAAGGCTTCAAAAGTATGATGTTTTCTTTTGTGTGGTTAAGAGATAGATGATTTTATATTCTAAATGCAATACAGATCATTGAAGTTTCCTCAGCTCAAAATAATAAAATTGTTCTGTACCAATTTCTATTTCCATTTCTATGAAGCACAAAGTATGAGCAAGTACCTGAATCTTATACTTGGTTTTATTCAGTTTATAAAATTGCACATCATCTTTGCAATGTGAACTTTCACTATCTTGTCACAAAATAATTATTTTAAGACAGGACAAATAAATATATATATATATTTTATGAAGTAAACTAAAGGTAAACTATAACTGGGTCAGCTTCAAGAACAATACAATTGTTTACTGAATCACAGCTTCAGGCTCATTTTGTAATATATTCACAGGTTTTATTATCTTTTTCTCAGGTCAACAAAAAGCAGTCAGTAGAATTCATAAATAGCATTTCCAACCACATCAGTGCAAATATAGTGTCAAAGAATGTTTGCAATCTACTCTTTAGTAGAGCAACACAGATAAGCAATGAGGCATTTGCTGTTCACTTTATCAATTCTATTTATCATCACTTTCTTTCCTGCTGTGCTGACCATTAAATCAAACATCACGATCATTTAATTGTTTGGCAATTATGATATCTAGATTCCCGGATCAAGATTTCTATTTTATCTACTATCAGCTCAGCATTTTCATTTGTGATTTACATTTAATCATGTATCAGTTTTTATTTATGAAGTAAAAATATATTATGAAGGTTCTGACTCCAATTTATTGATCACATAAAATGTAATATTTCATAGTGGAATAATCATTGCATTAACTCAGGAAAATGATAATGGACCATTAAAACTAATTTTAAATTTTGTTTAGACAAACACAGAATATTAGCACTCAAGTTTTTTTCTATAACAAATCAAACAAAATTAAATAGATCATTTTAAATTACTGGATATTTATATATCAGCATTGATGTTGTTGCTGTTAGGTGTCATTGAATTGGTTCCGACTCATAGAAATCCCAAGTATAACAGAAAAAAGAAAAAAAAGAAAAAACACTGTCTGGTTATGTGCCATCCTCACAGTTGTCTACATTGATATATGAGAAAAGTGTAACCCATTTATGGCAGGAATGCTGGTCCAAATTTAACCTAAATACATGACACATAGAAACTGCCTGCAAAAAATCATTATGTTAGCAAAAACAAGAAATTCCTAGTGTATTATCCAGTGACTCATACATTGGATATGACTAATGTAATAATCTATTTTACCTAAGTAGAATGTTATAATAGATAAAAAAAAAAAAAAAAGTGATTACTGGAAGGCAAGAATAGATGTGTTGATTTGGTATCCAATTATCTTGATTAAGAATATTGATTAACTTGAGATTTCTAAAATAACCATAATAGATGAACTATGATAGATTAATTCAGGGTATGGATTGATTTTTAGAACATAATTTAAAAGCCACATAATTTTCAAATTTCTCTTTTATTTACAGTACAAATGAGCTTATGGAAATTTTTTTGCAAGACCTGAGTAAATCTAATTATCCCATTGTCATTGTGTTTATTACAACTCAGCAAATCTGTAGGACAGCATAGAACTGCCCCATAGGGATCACAAGCCTGTAATGTCTATGGAAGCAGATTTGTCAAGTCTTTCTACCCAAGAATCGCTGGTCAATTTGAACTGCTGACCTTTCCATTAACAGCCAAATGCTTAAGGGATTCAAGTATTTAGGTAATCAAAACAATATCATAATTTTAAATGACTTTTAATTTTTTTTTTGTAATGAATGACGTGTATATAAATACACGGCATTCATCATATATATATTTGTTTGATTATTCATTCTTTCAATTTCATTTAACTGTGATATACAAAGCCCCGATGACTCAATGCCATCAAGTCAATTCAATTCCGACCTATAATGACCCTATAGAACAGCATTGAATGGCCCCATAGGGTTTTCAAGGCTGTAAATCTTTATTGAAGCTTCATCTGTTTGATGTGAAGTGGCTGGTGCATTCAAGCTGCCAACATTTCAGTTAGCATCCATGGCCTTAGCACTTCACAAGGGTTCTTTCTGTGAGGTACTATGGGTGTTTATTATAAAGTTAATTATTAGATAAACCATTTATATATTAAAAACTCATTAAATATATAAAGTCTTAACAAAATTGTTAAAAGACTTTATATTTATTCTTTGTAACATTTTTTCTAAAATTCTATTATTCTATGTTTATTAAAACACAAATGACCTTCACTGGACTATAGAAGCTATGAATGACAAAATACATTTATTTTTAGTCACCATATTATACTCATGTCTGAGCATTGTAACTGTATCAAAATAAGTGCTCAACAGCCAATTATTGAGTTTATATGTAAAATAGGCAAAATTAAAAAAAAAAAAATATATATATATATATATATATATGAAAGATGGGGAGGCCTTCAACGAGATGGATGGACACAGTGGCTGCGATGATGGGCTCAAGTATAGCAGGGATTGTGGGGCTGGTGTGGGATCGGGCAGTGTTTTGTTCTGCTGTGCATGGGATCGCTATGAGTCAGAAACTACTCGACGGCACTTAACAAGAACAACATATTTATTTTTATGCATATTTTTTCTCTCTAAATATGGTCTCTTGCATCAGGAGTCTTGAGTCTGTCATAGCTTTGTTTTGGGCTTATTTTGGGGGTTATAAATGATATTAGGTTGATCTTTAACTCACTTTTTATTATATTGTTATTCAGTTCTGATGTGCATGTGCACCCATCATTATCTGCTGTCGAACAGACTGGTTAGAACACTATATTCTGTGCTTTGAGCCTTCTATTTATTGTTTGAAGGTCTATAAATCTTGACAGACAAGTGACCAGTGCCTGTGTTTTATTGTCCTGCTGTGTTTGATTACTCTTTCATCAATAGTTTCTTTTGATCACTGATAACTATATGTACATTGATTATCACAAAATGATGTTTGGAATATGCTGGATTCTTAGATGGTGGCAGAAGCAGGCACTTTAAACTCACCATCAGATATTTGCTGGATATGTTATGGCTCTTTGCCAGGGTTATTAGATGAGGGTTATAGCTCTGTTGATCATATTTCAAAAGTGGATATATTCCATATACTTTATTGGTTTAGGAGTTGGATGTTTGTTGAGATGCTAGCATTTATTTATTCCAATAACTGCACATTTGAACAAAATATAGACCAAGCCAATTAGTAGTATTATCATTAAAATGCCTTTCATGAGTGAACAGCCAAGATTCTATTCCTTGTAGCCATGAAAGTAAGTCTGGGATTTGTAAATGAGGAATAGAGTGTAGGCAAACAGCCTGATTTTTAATTGTATGGTTAACTTTTCTTCCAATTCCAGAGGTATTTACCCAGAAATAGCAGGATGTATTGGCCACTACACATATTTCTCCTTGTTGTGATAATGAGAAGTCTAATACAGTTTCATTGTCCAAGACCACTTTTGACAGAGAATCATTGAAGTCATTTGGCTGTTAACTAAATAGTCAGTGGTTTGAACAGACCAGCTGCTCCACTGAAAAGAAAGATGAAGGAAACTTCTTTGACAATTCACAACCTTGGAAACTCAATGGGCTCACTATAACAGGAATCAATATCATGATAATGAGGTATTTATTTATGTATTTATTTATTTTGACATTCTCTCAGGTACATTATCAGCTATTTGTGCCTCTGTGGCAGATACATTTCAAAAAATTTTCTAATTCTGCTATACCATATAAATGAATTAATGATCGTAAGCATAACTAACCTTACCTTGGTTCTTCTTTTATAGGATTTTCAAATGCTTCTCTTTCAGTTTTTGAAATTGATTTAATATTTCTCATTCAACATTGACTAGTATGTTTTGAATAAATATCAAAGTGGTCAACCATTGATCTCAAGTTGTATTGTCTTCACATTCTCCACCCATTTACAAAAAGGTCAGGAATACAAAAATTTACATGTGTTAACCATGTCTCAACTAAATTGTTATTACATATTGGAAGTCTTCCAAACATACATTCTTAGTATAGTTCTCAGAACAAGTTATTATAAATAGGATTGTTGTATTTGTCATACTTTGGATATGTTTCATCTAAAGTTCTCAACTAATTTTTGTATCAATGGTCAAGATACCTAGGTGACTCAGGGTAATATATAATAAAATGTGGTTCTAATTCTCCTTGTGCACAGGGAACTTGGGGTTAACTGTCTTTCCTTCTTTATAATTCATAACTATGTGTCATACACTTAAAAATTGAAATGAAGAATATATGGAACAAATGGCATGGTAGGGAATGCCACAATTTAACTGTTCTTGCTTGTTTTAGGGCAAAACTAGAATTTATGGTTTTTGGAGGGATCACATGATGGTTTAGTATTGAGAAAGCTAAAAATTATCTTGTACAGTTTTAAAATTATGATGACATATCCATCAATCAGCTAAATTCTCTGTATCAGTCACTGATAGAGCTAATTTTTAAAATACACCTTTTCTTTCAAAGCTGAAGTTAAAATACATATGGAGAAAAAAATGAAATTATCTTGAAAAAAAAACTCAGAATAATACAAGTAAATAATGAACTATGGCTAAAATATAGACATTACCCAAATTATTTACATTATTAATCTGACTAAGCCAAAAATCTTAATCTAGTATATTTTAACCCTACATTGATTACAATAAAATTTGATCTAAGACCATTAATTCAGCTGACTAGTTTTTCTGTTTCTTCAGCTTCTGGTATAGATTGGAAGGGAGATTCAATTTTTGGTGGAAGATGATTAATGGTGGCATGTGGACAATGTTTAAACTTCAGTTTTAGTCCACATGCTGGATCAATTACCCATTTAGGAACTTTGGTTTTCTTCAGTTGAGATAAATGTAGCCATGATTTGACTCCCCATAACTTAGAAGCACAGCCATTAGTTAATAACACCAAATGTTGTTGTTGTTGTTTGCC
>NW_006922221.1:624119-629894 GCF_000298275.1 Orycteropus afer afer | reverse complement strand
TTTTTTTTTTTTTAACAATTCCTTCAGTTCAGGTTGATTTTCTTCCTTCAATACCATTGGTTCTTGATCATACGCTAACTCCTGAATGGTTGAACATCAACCAAATCTTTCTCAAACAGTGATTCTGTGTATTCCTTCCATCTTCTTTTGATGCTTCCTGCAGTGTTCAACATTTTGCGCATAGAATCTTTCAATATTGAAATTCAAGGCTGGAATTTTTTCTTCAGTTCTTTCAGCTTGAGATATGCTGAGTGTGTTTTTCTCTTTTGGTTTCCTAACTACGTATCTTTGGACATTTCACTATAATACTGTCCTTTGTCTTCTTGAGCCACCTTTTGAAGTCTTCTGCTCAGCTATTTTATTTCATTTCTGCCATTTACTTTAGCTACTCTCCATTCAAGAGCAAGTTTCAGAGTCTTTTCTGACATCCATTTTGGTCTTTTCTTCCTTTCTTTATTTTTAATGACCTTCTGGTTTCTTAATATATGATGTTCTTCATGTCATTTTACAAGTCATCCAGTCTTCCTTCATTGATATTCAGTGCATCATTTTAGAATAGTTTACTGGCTATATATTTTGCATAAACAATTTTAAGTAGCAAATATTTCATTTACTCTGAGGATTATAAGGAATACATATATTAATTTAATCTTGTTTCCTTGCACATGTCTATACATTATCTTGTGTTTGTTGTCTTAAAGTCAGTTCTGACTCATAACAACACAATGCACAATAGAATAAAACACAAGTTTTCCCTGTATCATCTTTACAGTCATTGCCATGATTAAGCCCATTGTTAAAGGCACTGAATAAATCTACCTCACTGAGCATCTTCTTCTTTTTTGCTGATCCTCTACTTTACAATCTCCACCATTAGCAGCAGTGAATTGTGCACTTAATCATATGAAATATATTTGGTTATGAATTAATGATTTTCTATTATAAAACTGTAATCATATGTCCAGGGTTACTTCTGTTACAAGATGAATGAAGTTTAGATTACATGAGGTATATATCTCAGTTAATATACATTTGAAGCCCTCTGGGATTACCAGAAGTGAGCCAATGTAATCCAAGTGTCAGTTATGTTCTGGGTGTATCCTTGAAGAATTTTACCCCCTCAGTTTTCAAATGATCCTTCCCCTATTGATTTAGGTACATTCTTTACATTAGTCATTATATTCAGTTCAAGGAGAATTGATCATGTCTATGATTATGCATAGAAGCTCAGGTAGCGTAGTGTCTAAGGCACTTGACTGCTAACCAGAGGCTGGCAGTTCAAACCCACCAGCCACTCCACGGAAAGAAGGTTGGGCAATCTACTTCTGTAGTGATGTTGTTGTTGTTGTTGTTATGTGCCATTGAGTTGGACCCGACCCATAGCGACCCCTCCTTGGGTTTCCGAGGCAGTATCACTACAGAAGTAGATTGCCCCATCTTCCTTCCGAGGAGTGGCTGGTGGGTTTGAACCGCCAGCCTTCTGGTTAGCAATCAAGTGTCTTAGCCACTATGCTACCAGAGCTCCCCTTGGAAACCCAAGGAGATGTCACTATGTTCGACAGCACACAACAACAACAACAAAATGATTATATATGTATGTGTTATGTACAGCACGCCCAGTTATTAATCATTGCAGTTATCTATCTATAAGGTTATGATTGAGACATCTCCCTTAGCATTCTAATGTACATCTGAACTCAGAAGTATATTATATTTTTATTGTTGTTGAGTATGTTAGTTTTTAGTGTTGTAACAAATTACTACAATATATGTGGCTTAAAGCAATAAAAATTTATTGTCTTTCAATTCTGGATGATAGAATTGTGACTTCAGAGTGTCAACAGAATCCAACTTTCTTTGAAGATGTTATGGGGGGATTCTTTCTTGTATCTCCCATCTTCTAGTAGCTCTAAATATTCCTTAGCTTGTGGCAGCACAACTTCAAACACTTTTTCTGTTGTCACATAGTCATCTTACAATCTGCTTCTCTTTGTTCCTCTTCTCCTCTTCTTATTAGTTCACCAGTCATAAATAAATTAGGGTCCACATTAATGATTTTATCTTAAATAATTACATCTGCAAAGATCAAATTTCCATATACAGTTACCTTCACAAGTGATAGAGGTCAGGATTTAACAAATTTTTGAGGCACTCAATTCAAACAATAACAAAGACCAATAGCATTCTTATTTGAGAAATATAATTTTACCAAAACCAAAGAAACCTGTCAGTCTTTGAGCTTCTTATTTATTGACAAGGTATTTGAAAGATAGTGACTTATTCTCACAATTTGGGAACTATATTTGTTTGCTCAAGATAAGGTAATCCCTACAGATTTCACAAATTGGTCTGGACATTTTAGTTTTCCTGAGTTTTTCATTAGGCTTCTATCTTAATTTTTTCTATGTTGCTGTCATGCACATACCTTAAGAAACTGGCTTTAAATAACAGAAATTTATTTTTGAAGAGTTCTGGAGGCTAAAATTCAAGTCAAGGTCTTGGCCATGTTGATTCCTTCATTTTGGTACCTAAGGCCTTTCTCACATGACATCTATCTTCCTCGGTGTGATGGATAAGGTTATGTGTCAACTTGGTTGGGCAAGTTTGAGTGTCTGGGCAGCTGTATGTAGTTATTCCCTATGATGAGACCAGTAATCAACTCCATGGTGGAATCTACTGTGAACAGCTTTTATACATTTGAATTTTGCATTTGGTTGAGCCTTCATCTCAATGGCCTACCATGTTGTCTGCCGATGTTGGACTGCTAATTGACTGGAACTAGTAGCCTACCATGTTGCTTAATAATCATATTACTATGCCATTTTACTTGTTGATGTTGGGTTTGTCAGCCTCAGCAGCCAGCAGCTGCCTGAGTTAAGAGAAGCCTTCAGCTTCAGTGGGCCAGGAGTAAGATGCAGAGCAGAAGCCTAAGGTCTAGGGGTTTTCACCCAGACCTCAGAGCTGGCATTTTAAACTCAGACTTCTAGGCTATAAACTGTAAGAGAATAAATCCCTGTTTATTAAAGCCATGCATTTGTGGACTTATCTGATGGAGACTCAATAGAGGACCAAAACACTCAGTATGTGCTTATCTTTGTGCTTAATCTGACCTTTTCAATAACTTATAAATGATTAGATTTAGGAAACAGCATATACTAGTATGGCCTCATTAACATAACTTTAGATAGCATTATAGAAGGTGATTACATGCCATTTTATTATATTACCTTGTATCCATCAATATATGGTTAAGATTCCATTACATATGAGAGGAGGGCATGATTCAATGCATAATAGCCACCATTTGGTATATGAGTGAGTATGGTACTTAACTTTCCTGAGCTTCTTCCTGTGGAGAAGCAATGATCATATCAGCAATGTACTGCACTAACTTGTCTTGATGATTGCTGCGATACAGTGAATTACTTGGTATGGCTTTTCTAGCTGTAGTCTTTGTAACTCCCACTGGATTACTGGGTGGGACCATGCAAATAATGTGTGTAGAACTCTGATGTTGGGATTGGTTAGTTTCATCACTCTCCCAGGCTTAAAGTGAGTCTTCCTAGAGGCATGCACCAGGCAGGAAGTGGGAGCTGGGTGGGCAGCCTGGATAGGTAAGGGGAAGGCCAGGACATGAATGGAGCACTTTGGAACAATTAGGGGAGACAAACTTGTCTGTCAGTTTGTCATACTGTGGTGGCTTGCACATTGCTGTGAGGGAGAAAACCATTCCACAAGTGTTTCAAATGCCAGCTGGGTTGCCCATGGTGGGTGAGTTTCAGCAGAGCTTCCATATTGAAATAGACTCTGAAGAAGGAAGAGGCCATTAACTTTTCAAAGAATTTGCCAGTGTGAACTTTATGAATAGCAGTGAAATACTGTCTGATATATTGCTGGACTACTTTGTGAATAACCCTGAAACATTGTCTCATAAAGTGTCAGAAGATGAGCCGCCCAGGTCAGAATGCACTCAAAATATGACTAGGACAGGGCTTCTTCCTCAAAGCAGAGCCAAACTTAAAGATATGGATCAAGTAGAGCTTTCAAGACCTCCATTTGCTGATGTGGCACAACACAAAATGAGAAGAAACAGCTGCAAACATCCATTAATAACAGGAACATGAAATGTACAAAATGAATCTAGGAAAATTAGAAGTTGTCAAAATGAAATAGAAGACATAAAAACTGATATCCCAGGCATTAGTGAGGAGCTCTGTTGGCATAGTTCCTAAGGCATTTGACTGCTAACCAGAAGGCTGGTAGTTCAAACCCACCAGCTGCTCCTCAGGAGGAAGACTGGGCAAACTACTTCCAAAGAGATACTGCCTTGGAAAACTAAGGAGGAGTTGCTATGAGTCGGGACCAACTTGATGGCAATGAGTTTGGTTGCTTTTGATTAGCCATTAGTGAAACAAAATAGACCTGTTTTGGCAATTTTGAATCACACAACCCTATGATCCACTATGCCAGGAATGACAAAATGAAGGGGAATGTCATGACATTCATTATCACAAAGAATGTTTCAAAATATATCCTGAAGTACAATGCTGTCAGTGACAGGATAAAATCCACACACCTACAAGGAAGATTAGTTAATACTACTATTGTTCAAATTTATATACCAACTACCAAAGCCAAACATGAGGGAATTAAAGATTTTACGAACTTCTACAATCTGAAATTGACTGAACATGCAATCAAGACATGCTTATTATCACTGGTGATTGGAATGCAAAAGTTGGAAACAAAGAAGAATTACCAGTAGTTGGAAAATTTGGCCTTGGCAATAGAAATAACACTGGAGATCACATGATAGGATTTTGCAAGTCCAATTACTTATCTATTGCAAATACATTTTTTAAACAACATAAATGTCGGTTATAGACATGAACTTCATGAGATGAGGTACACAAGAAACAGACTGACTACATGTATAGCAAGAGGCAATGGAAAAGCTCAGTACCTTCAGCCAAAACAAAGCCAGGGGCTGAGCATTGAACAAACCATCAACTGCTCATATGCAAGCTGAATTGATGTTGAAGACAATTAAAACAAGGCCATGAGAACCAAAATATGACCTTAAAATATATCCCTTCTGAAATTGGAGACCATCTAAAAAATAGATTTGATGCATTGAATGTCAATGACTGAAAACCAGAAGAACTGTGGGATGACATCAAGAATATCATCCATGAAGAAATAAAAAGTCATCAAAAAACATGAAAGGACAAATAAGAAACAAAATGGGTGACATTATAACAGAACCAACTGAAATAAAAAGGATAATATCAGGATACTATGAAGAACTGTACTTCAACAACTTCGTAAATCTGGAAGAAATGGACAAGTTTTTGGAAACACACCACTTATCTAAACTAACACAGATTGATGTGGAAAAGTTGAACAGGTCCATCACAAAAGAGGAAATTGAACAAGTCATCAAAAAATTACCAACTAAAAACAGTCCTGGCTGAGATGGTTTCACCTGAGAATTAAACAAAACATTCAGAAAAGAACTGATACCCATCCTACTCAAACCATTCCAAAACATAGAAAAGGATGGAATCTTCCCTAAGTCATTTTATGAAGCAAGCATAGCCTTGACACCAAAACCAGGCAAAGACATCATTCAAAAGAAAAACTACAGACCAAAATCCCTCATGAATATAGATGTAAAAATCATCAACAAAATCCTGGCCAAAAGACTGAAACAACATATCAAGAAAATCATTCATCATTACTAAGTGGGGTTCATATCAGGTATGCAGGGATGGT
>NW_006922221.1:615947-621329 GCF_000298275.1 Orycteropus afer afer | reverse complement strand
ACCATCCAATCTGCAGCCTATATGACTATGAGACCAGAAGAACTAGAAGGTGCCCGGCTACCAGTCATCCACTTGGAAGGAGATCTATGTAGGAGATCCTTGATAGAGAGGTAGAACAATGTGGAACAAAACTCAAAATCATTTGGAGGAAAAAAAAAAGGGTGGGGGACCATGTTTCTGGTCCGATAGAGCCTGGTGGAACCACTGAGATTATGGCTCCTAACTGCCCTTTAGGGCTGGAATTGAACCCACACCTGTGGTTTCCAGCCACGCAAAAGGCAAACATACCTCAAGTAGATACACTCTTTGAAGAGAACAATCATGGGAGAAAGAAGGGCTGCTTATGCACAGGGAGACAGCTCACGGGGCAGGAGTGCATGGAGAGATGGATACTGGGAGGAGGTAACTATGGGGAGGAAGTGGGAGGGGAGCTGTTGCATTATGGTAAACTGTGGTCAATGTCATGAGACAAAGTGTATGTGAACTGCCGTATGGCAAGTGAATTTGCTCTGTAAATCTTCACCCAGATCACTATTAAAAAAAAAAAAAAAACAGGAAAGGGAAGAAAAGACCAAAAGGGATGTCAGAAGAGACTCTGAAATTCCCCTTGAATGGAAAGTAACTAAAGCAAATGGAAGAAATGACTAGTTATAAGAGGTGACAGAAGATTTCAATGAGCAGCTCAAGAAGTCAATTATTATAATGAAATGTGCAAAGACATGGAGTAGGAAGCCAGAAGGGAAGAACACACTTGGCACTTCTCATGTTGAAAGAACAAGAAAAAATTTAAGCATCAAATTGCAATACTGAAAAATTCTTTGGGCAATAGAGTGAATGATGTAGGTAACATCAAAAGAAAGGAAGGAATACACAGAATGACTGAACTAAAAAGAATTGATTGATGTTCATCCATTTCAGGACTTGACACATGATCAAAAACCAATGGTACAGAAGGGAGAAGTCAAAGCTATAGTGAAGAATTGACAAAAACAAGGCTCCAGGAATTGACAAAATACCCATTGAGATGTTTAAACAAATGGATCCCCCACTGGAGGCACTCACTTAGCTATGCCAAGAGATTTGGAAGAAAGATATATGGGCAACTGACTGGAAAACATCCATATTTGTAACCATTCCAAAGCAAAGTGTTCCCACAGCATGTGGAAAATATAGAACTATAATATCATTAATATCGGATTCAGGTAAAATCTTATTGGAGATACTTCAAAAATGGTTACAGCAATATATTGACAGAGACTTTCCAAAAATGCAAGCTGGATTCAGAAGAGGATGTGGAATGAGGGATATCATTGCTGTTGTCAAATGGATCTTGGCTCAAAGTAAGGAATACCAGAAAGCTGTTTACTTCTCTTTTATTGATTACACAGGAGCATTTGATTGTGTGGATTATAACTAATTACGGATAACATTGAGAAGAATGGTAATTCCAGAACACCTAATTGTACTCATGAGGAACATGTACATAGATCAGGAAGCTGTCATTCAAACAGAACAAGGGGATACTGCATGTTTCAAAATCAAGAAGGGAGTCCCTCAACATTATGTCCTTTCCCTATACTCATTCAATTTGTATGCTGAGCAAATAATCTGAGAAGCTGGATTATATGAAGAAGAATGTGTCATCAGAATTGGAGGAAGACTCATTAACAACTTGCAATATGCAGACACAACTTTGCTTGCTGAAAGTGAGGATGACTTGAAGAACTTACTGATGAAGATTATAGACTACAGTCTGCAGTATGGATAACACCTCAATATAAAGAAAACAAAAATCCTCACAACTGGTCCAATACATAGCTTCACAATTAATGAAGATCAAATTGGAGTTGTCAAGGACTTCATATTACTTGGTTCTACTATCAACACCAATGGAAGCAGCAGTCAAGACACCAGACAACATATCACATTGGGCACATCTGCTGCAAAAGAGCTCTTTCAAGTGATGAAGAGTAAAGATATCCCTTTGAAGACTAAGGTTCACCTGACACAAGCCATGATATTTTCCATCAGTCATATGCATGTGAGAGTTGGACAATGAATAAGGAATACTGAAGAAGAGTTGATGTTTTTGAGTGTGGTGCTGACAAAGAATGCTAGAAGTACCATGAACTACTAAAAGAACTAACAAGTCTGTCCTGGAAGAAATGCAGGTAGAATGTTCCTTGGAAGTGAGAATGGCCAGACTTCCTGTCACCTACTTTGGTCATGTTGTCAGAAGGGACCATTCCCTGGAGAAGGATATCATGCTTGGTAAAGTGGAGGGTCAACAAAAAAAGGGAAGTCCCTCAGAAACATGGATTGATACAGTGGCTACAACAATGGGCTCAGGTATAGCAACGATCTTGGGGCTGGCACAGGACTGGGCAATGTTTTGTTCTGCTCACTATGAGTCAGAGATGACTTGACAGCACCTAACAACAACAACTACAGGGGCAGAAAAGGATTGTCACTGCCATCAAAAGAGAAGATTTGGGGGTGAAGTGTAGTGCATCCTTGGACCTGAGATCCCTATGTTGGACCTCTTTGGCAGAGAAGCCCCAGCAAACAGACACCCTGGTAGACAGATGGTGGCAGTGGAACCAAGAGACACAAGACAGAGTGGAGGGCTTACCTAGCTCACTGAGTGAGAAAACTGAGTGCCCTTGGACAGGAGGCTTGCTGGAGTTGTGGGGTGCACCTAGGTGTACCTATATGCAGACCTAGAAAAGCTTTGTAACATTTGTCCAAATAGGGCAGAGGCCAGGGTTAGAGGCCAAGGACCAGAGAAGTGTGTCTGAGGACACAGGAGAAGAAAGACTGTCCTGATTGAAGAACTGTACCTTGAGCACTTTCCTGAAACTGAATTGTAGCATATTACTTCCCTAATAGGGAGTTCTGGTAGCATAGTGCCTAAGGCACTTGACTGCTAACCAGAAGGCTGGTGGTTCAAACCCACCAGCCATTCCTTGGAAGGACGATGGGGAAATCTACTTCTGTAGTGATACTGCCTCAGAAACGCAAGGAGGGGTTGCTGAGTCAGGTCCAACTTGATGGCATGGAACAACAACTTCCCTAATAACTCACGTGAGCATTGCCTATGCATTCTGTGTGCCCATTGCAAGGAATCATTGAACTCATCAGAGAAGTAGTGAGTGCTGCGGGAGGGATAGTTGGTGTCAGAATGGTTAAAAGGTTGAAGGTGGTGGCATGTCTGGCCTCATAGGAATAAGTCTTAGGCTGCTGATGGTGAATTTGTCTACCTCTTGTGAAGTTAGAGGAGATCAGAAGATGCTGCCTCCATGCCTCTTTACCAGTTACCAAGTCCATGCTCTGCCTACCTTGCTGTTGCTGTTAGATGTCATGAAGCTAGTTCCAACTAATAGCTACGTATGTACAACAGAAAAATACATCATTTTGTCCTGCACCATCCTCATGCCTATCTAGAAACATAGTAATATGCTGAGGTTTTCAAATACTCCTGTGACAAAATAGTGAAACATATAATGACTTTCTTTTCATGAGAATGCAATTTTTGCTTTGTTGTACTCCAACACTGGGATTCACAAGAAAGCAATGGACTTGATACTATGATGTTTGACAATTATTTGGATTAGCCTCAATATATTTTATGTTGAATAGAGAGTAATATAATCTCTGAGTAATTGAACAAGAGGTTGAAGAGAACATCTCTCATGAAAATAAAGAACCACACAAAAGCTTCTACATAAAGAGAGAGAGATAAACAAACAAACAAACAAACAAACAAACGCTTCTAGCTCTTTAAACCAAACCAAAACAAACCCACTGACATCGAATCAATTCCGACTCAGCAACCAAGGCTGTAAATCTTTACAGAGGTAGATTGCCTCTCTTTCTCCCTAGGAGCAACTGGTAGGTTTGAACTTCTGACCTTCTGTTTAGCAGCCAAATGCCTTACCCACTACACCACCAGAGCTCCTTATAGATGTAAATCAGGAGGATTTTGAAACAAAACACACTTGTTTCTTGAAAAATATGTCTTTTGTCTTCAACCCTAGAATTTTACACAATGCATATTATATATATTCAGTACTCACAATATGTATTTTTATTACTTGGATCATTGTGATCTTTTTGTTGTTGTTGTTAGGTGCTGTCAAGTAACCTCTGACTCACAGCTACCCTAGGCACCCTGGAACAAAACTCTGCCCGGTCTCACACCAGCTCCAAGATACTTGAGCCCATCCCCGTAGCCACTTTATCAATCCATCTCGTAGAAGGCCTTCCCCTCTTTCTCCAACCCTCCACCTTAGCAAGCACGACATCCTTTTCCAGGGAATGGTCCCTTCTGAAAACATGATCAAAGTAGGTGAAGACAAAGTCTAGCCATTCTTGTCTCCAAGGAGCATTCTGGCTGCACTTCCACCAGGATAGATTTGTTAGTTCTTTTAGCAGTCCATGGTACTTTCCTTTTAGTCAAGTTAATTTTGGAATTACCATTTTGACTGGGAGAGAAAAAGAAGGAAATAACAAAATCTTTTATCATTTTAACAATCTAGATTTTGTAGCATCTTCTCCTTTGCTACCCCAGCTCTCAGAAAACCTAAGTATAGTTTCTTCTATTTTGAGCAATGACAGTGGTTGATGTACTAATACAGATGTACTGCGTTGTAGAAAGCCTAAGTTGAGTTGTCAAACTGAAGAGCACATGCCCACTGCTGTCTCCTATGTACTCAGGATTTAAACTATGTTGTGTCCACACTAAAATAGTCTTCAAAAGGAATATATTACCTTACTGGAGGCAACATTGCACTTCTGGCATGCTGTTGTAATACTTTTATTGGGAAGGGAAACCTCTAAGCATTTTTTAGTTTAGTATGTTCTTCAAATTGATCTTTTGAAGAAAAGTGAAAGTGCTTAGTACACTTTTGCAAATAATTTTCCCTAATTTTTGTAGAAGTATTTTATTTTTAGTTGTGTTATGCTAGTATTGCCATTGCTGTTGTTGTTCTGAGCCATTGTGTGTATTCTGATTCACAGTGATTCTGTAGGACAGAGTAGAACTACCCTGCAAGGTTTCCTAGGTTGGAGTATTTATGGGAGCACATCACCAGTTGCCTCAGCATGGTTGATGGGCTCTAACTGCCAGCCTTTGGTTAGCAGTCAGGTGCTTAATCATTGCACCACCAGGGCTTCTTGTGGTAATATCAAACTTTTAATTTATTAGTGGTAAACGTTGGCCTAAAACAAAGCAATGTTTGTGAGGATGGCATTGGATCTGATAACGTTTCTTTCTGTATGAATAGGTTACTATGAGTTGCAATCAACTCCACATCACCAAACAACAAAGGTAGCAAATAAAATCTATTCTATATTGTTCTAAAAAAATTTACTTAAATTTTA
>NW_006922221.1:612967-615760 GCF_000298275.1 Orycteropus afer afer | reverse complement strand
CCTCAAAGATTCTTCTAGAATTTCATTCAAACGTAAAATAGCAAAGTACTTGTAGGATTTTTTAATGGATGGCCATGAATGTCTTGTTTTCTGGAAGCGAGGTGGCTTCTTCATGTAATGTGTTTGATTATATTGGATGAAACCACACTAATGAAAGAAAGCAGAAGCAGGTGCCAAGTCTAAAGCATTCCTTTATTTTCTTTTCTGTTGGTTCCCTGGAATTAGACTCTAAAACCAAGAATTTCATGCAAATTATTACTGAGGGAACATTCTCAGGTGATATATGTATGGAATACAATGTAGCAATAAATGAGGGTGAAACTAAGCCAAATCATTGGGTCGGTTGAAATCTAAATTTGTCATATCCTAAGAAGAGCAAAGGGGCATAAAGGGCATTAATTATTGCCCTGCTTTCAAGCTACATGGCTTTTTCATGACCATATGAAATAGTCACTGACAGAAGTACCCTTTCAGGAGTGACATTACATCCCAGGCAATTCCGGGCAAGGTAACATATGCTAACTGAGGGCAGTTTCTAGAGAAGAATTCCAACTGTGGGCTGATTGCAGGCATCAATCATATGGGCTTTTATCCATTTCCTATATACCAGGCATGTGTAAGATATCAATTTTTTCCTCTATAAGTAATCTTCCCACATTCCACCTTACGTTCTTCTCACCTTCCTAATCCTATAAATGACAGAATTTTATCATTATTACCTCTTTATTGTTTGAGGTTGTAGTCATTGTTGCTCCTATTGCAGAGAATGCAAAGGCACCAAAGGAGTTGCACAGAAAGCATCCAAGACAAGATAGGTGGAAGAAGAGAAGTCAACCTTGACTTGTGACTTTAGCAGATCAGGTTAGAGGGAAAACAAAGCAAAGGAGGGGGAAAAAAGTAGCTTTGAATTGGTTTGGGAAATGCATCTTTGATATTAGACTTATCTGGAAATAATTGCTTCATTTAGGTTTACATTTTAAAATTTGTTTTAAAAATACTTTTTTTTAGAACAATTTCAGATGTGCAGGGCAATTGGCATGATATTACAAAGAATTTCTCCTGTTACTAACATTTCACTAACATTAGTATGGTACATTTGTTAAATTAATAAACATTGTCAATAACTAAAATATGGACTTTATTCAGATTACTATAATTTTTACCTGATTTTCTTTTCCTGTTCCAGGATTCCATCCAGGATAAAAACCAAAAACCAAACTCACTACCATTGAGTGGATACCAAGTCATAGTGACCCCCTTTCAGTTTTCGAGATGGCAAATCTTTTGGGAAGTAGATTTTTCAGTCTTCCTTCCATGGAGTGGCTGGTAGGTTTGAACCTCCAGCCTTCTGGTTAGCAGTCAAATGCCTTAGTCACTACACCACCAGAGCACCTAGTACATTGTATTTAGTCTTCAGATCTCCTTAGTATTCTCTTCACTGTGAAAATTTCTTTGGGGTCTCTTGTTTTAGGTAACTGTGACAGTTTGAGAAAATTGGCCATCCTACTATATTGTTGTTGTTGTTATGTGCCATTGAGTTGGACCCGACTCATAGTGACCCTCCTTGGGTTGCTGAGGCAGAATCACTACAGAAGTAATTGCCCAACCTTCCTTCCTAGAAGTGGCATCTGAATTTGTCTCATGATTTTATCATGATTAGACTGAGATTATGGATAATCATATGGAAGACCACAAATAAAAAGTGTCATTTTTATCATATCAATATAATTTAACATATTTGATGGTGACTTTGAATATCTGGCTGATGTAGTTTTTGTCAGGCTCCTCATTGTGGGGAGCTCTGATAGCATAGTGTCTAAGGCACTTGACTGAAAGTTGGCGCTTCAAATCCATCATCCATTCCTTGGAAGGAAGTTTGGGCAATCTACTTTTGTAGTAATACCAGAAACCCAAGGAGGGGTTGCTATGAGTCAAAATTGGCTTGAGGGCAGTGAGTTCCCCCATTGTAAAATTGCTCCTTTTTACCCCCTT
This sequence comes from Orycteropus afer afer, assembly GCF_000298275.1. Lineage (NCBI taxonomy): Eukaryota > Metazoa > Chordata > Mammalia > Tubulidentata > Orycteropodidae > Orycteropus > Orycteropus afer. Next base: position 613,768 of record NW_006922221.1, on the reverse strand, counting down.
TTCCATACTCTACTCCTTGCAATGAAATCATTATGGGAAGCCCACATTTAAGGAGTTCATAGTAATACTATGCTTCCTTGATGGGACAGTATTGGCTTGGTAAAAAACAAGCAAATCATCTTCCAAAACGGCTTTACCATTTTCTATTACCACCTTCAAAAAATGAGAATTCCTGTTGTTCCACATCTTCATCAGCTGTTAAAAATTAAAAAAAAAAAAAAAAAAGGGGGGCACTCTGGTGGTGTAGTGCCTAAGGCATGCTGACCAGTTATTAGTACTATCGTTTTTTTTTTTTTATTTTTTTAATTTGCCATTTTAATAGTTGAGTAGTAGTATTTTAATTAAATAATTAAAAATGAATTCAAGTAATTGTTTTTCCCACCTATCTACTTGCTCATATATACTGCCCATATTTTAATTGAATTGTTTGTTTCCATATTGTTCAACTTGAAGTGCTGTTTTTATATTTTGTTTACAAGTTCTTTATCAGATATGTGTTTTGAAATATTTTTCATCCAATCAGTGACTTTTCCTTTCATTTTCTTACACGTATCTTTCCTACGGTAGATATTTTACATTTTAATAATGTCCAAAGTATTTTTTTGTTTTTTTAATCAATCAGCTTTTGTTGTGATGTCTGATATCTCATCCGGAAACCTAAGGTGACCTTGTTGTTGTTGTTAAGTGCCATGGAGTTGTTTCCGACTCATAGCGACCCCATGCACAGCAGAACGAAACACTGCCTGATCCCGCGCCAGCCCCACAATCCCTGCTATACTTGAGGCCATCATCGCAGCCACC
>NW_006922221.1:608495-611776 GCF_000298275.1 Orycteropus afer afer | reverse complement strand
GCCCAACCTTCCTTCCGAGGAGTGGCTGGTGGGTTTGAACCGCCAGCCTTCTGGTTAGCAGTCAAGTGCCTTAGGCACTATGCTACCAGAGTGCTATGTCAACTTTATTACTCTCTCTTTGTATACATTCAAGTGGAATCTCCAAATGCACTTTTCTTTCAGAATTTGTTGACTTCTCTAGGACATTTGCTTTCTATATAAAAATTAGAATTATTTTTTCTCTTTTTCTCGGTCTGTCTATCATCAGGAGCTCTGGTGGCACAGTGCTGAAGGCATTTGAGTGCTAACTAGAAGGCTGGCCATTCAAGCCTGCCTGCCACTCCTAAGAAGGAAGACTGGGCAATCTACTTCTGTAGAGATACTGCCTTGGAAACCCAAGGAGGGGTCACTAAGAGACAGAATCGACTCAAGAACGGTGAGGTTTTTTTGTTTTTTTTTTTAATCTATCTATCTATCTATCTATTATCTGTGTAACTTGATGGAATTTTGATCAGAATTACTTTCAATCTATAATTAAAATTATGAAAAATTTACATATTATCTATCAATATTGAGTCTTCCAGTTCATGATGCTGGAATATTTCTCCATTTATCTAAATCTTTTTCACTACTTTCTTTAGAATTTTGTGGCTTTCCTTGTATAGATCAGGTATGTATTTTGTTATATTTAGATCTAAATATTTTATTTTGGGTATGCTGTTGTCAAAATCAACTCGACAACAGTGAGTTTGGTTTTGTTTATGCTATTGTAATTGTACTTTTTTAGATGAAAATTTTGCTCATTGCTGATAAGAAGAAAAGCAATTGACTTTGTATAATAATTTTTTATCCTGTGATCTTGCTATAACTGTTTATTGTTTAGATTTTTGTTGTTGTTGTTGATTCTTTGGCATTTTCTACATAGACAATCATTTAATTTAAAAAAAAAACAGTCTTGGTTCTTTCTTCTGAATTTATATACTTTTTTATTTCTTTTTCTTGCATTAGGCTGAATATCTTGTATGATGTGGAATAGGTGGGGTAAGACACATACCTTTGCCTTCTTTCAGTCTTAAAGGGAAATCATACAGATTCTCACGATAAATTGTTATGGTAGCTATAGATTATTTGTAGGTGTTCTTTATCAAGTTGAAAATGTTCTGCTCTATTCCTAGTTTTCTGAGAGTTTTTACCATGAATTACTTCTGGATTTTGTTAAATACTTTTTCTGCATCAATTGACATGACTATGGCGCTTTTAATATTTGAAGAAATTGAGTATACATTTCTACCATATGATGATCATAAAAAGTATATCACCTTCACATAATGTCATGTTGTAGAAAAGAATGATTTGACAGAGAAGTTTATACGTAAAAGGAGACAGCAAAACTTAAACTTGTTTGCATCACTTTGAGGTCAATGTTTTCACAAAACTATATCACAAATTATTTAATCTAGACTTCTCTTAAATTTCATAAAACATATTTTATTCTTGATTAATACTATCCATTAGTAAGTGTTTTATATAGAAAATTTACGTAAACTTATGTATTCAAAAACAGTATTTCTACTTCTTCACTTTCAATTGAATAATTTATTAGTTTACCTAACATGGTATGTCAAAATAGGCCTTTACCTCTCTATTATGTTGATCAACATTAGGGTTGAAACTTATTCTCCCACTTGGTCAGTGACATCATTACTTCTGAATGTTTCTTTTGTGTTGAGTATTTTCACATTTATCTTTAAAAGCTTTAATTCAGAGAATAGTGACTTTCTCTGTCATAGTATAATATGATTTTAACCAATTGTCACCTTTTATTGATTGTCTGAATAATTGTAATATCAACCTAAATCTTTATTATTAAACAGTATTTTCCTTGACAATGAAAGTTAAATATTACATTAACACATATAGAGATATCTATATCCATCTATTTAAAATTTAGATTTTTTTCAATATTTTTACACTTTTATTTTCTCCAGTTTTGTCCCATTTACCATAAAATTTTAATTATTTTATCATTTTGTTTTTCATTAGTGCAAGCACTCATTATTAATGAGTTAAATATTGACATATTTATATTCACAGAAATGAAATTTAAAAATAAAATGTGTTAATTGTGCCCAAAATTTAATTGGCATTATGCCCTATTTCATCCCTTTTAAGTTCTATGCTTTCTTGTTTAAACTTCATGAATGTAAACATCTTCTTGCTTCCTTTACCATATCTTTCAGATATTTAATTATTTTTTCTAATAACTAATTTAGGATTTATATACAGGTATGCTACTTTATTTCCCTATTTTCCAAAGCACCTTCTTTTGCTTCCTTTGCACTTACACCTCATTAAAATTTTTTAACTTTACATTGGTTTTCCTTTTTAATCATGACATCTGCAGTCTATTTTCTTCATTTCAATTCAAATACTAAAATAAATAAATAAATAAATGAAAACTATTCATGCTTTGTTTTTATCGTTGCTTTTATGTGCCATCAAGTCAGCTCTGACTCATAGTGACTCCATGTACGACAGAATGAAAACTTGCCTGTCAATCTGTCATCCTCACAATCATTGGTCAAGTTGTCAGAAGGGACCATTCTCTGCAGAAGGATGTCATGCTTGGTAAAGTGAAGGTTCAATGAAAAAGGGGAAGTCCCTCAACAAGATTGATGGAAACAATGGCTGCAACAATGGGCTCAGGTATAGCAAGGATTGTGAGGCTGGCACAGGACCGGGCAGTGTTTCATTCTGCTGTACATAACGTTGCGATGAGCTGGATATGTATACATGTAATAAATCATTCTATTTGAGGCCATTGTTACACCCACTGTGTCAATATGTCCTATTGAGGGTCTTCCTCTTTCACTGATGCTATATTTTACAAAGCATAATGTCCCTCTCCAAGGACGATCCCTCCTGAGAACATTTCCAAAGTAGATGACATGAAGTCTTGCCATCCATGCTTCTAAGGAGCAATCTAGCTGCACTCTTTTAAGACAGATTTTTTCATTCTCCTGTCAGTCCATGATATTTTTAGTATTCTTTGCCAACACCAGAATTCAAAGGTATCAATTATTTTCCAGTCTTCCTTATTCATTATCCAGATTTCACATGCAAATGAAGAGCTTGAAAATACCACTGCCTGGGTTAGAAGCACCTTAGATTTTAAAGTAACATCCTTGCTTTTTTTTTTTTTTTTTTTTTTAAATGTGATTTAGGTGAAAGTTTACAAAGCACATCTGTTTCCCATTCATCAATACATACACACTTTGCTTTGTGACATTCATTACATTCCT
>NW_006922221.1:605938-607670 GCF_000298275.1 Orycteropus afer afer | reverse complement strand
CAACTTGTGCAGTATGAAATTGATCAAACATGCAGTCAAGATGTATCGATAATTACTGGTGATTGGAATGCAGAAGTTGGAAGCAAAGAGGAATCACTAGAAGCTGGAAAATATGGGCTTGGTGATAGAAATGATGCTGGAGATTGTATGATACAATTTTGCGGGACCAATGACTTACTCATTGCAAATAATATTTTTCAACATTATAGGTGGTGGCTATACATGTGGACTGTGGCAGATGGAATACACAGGAATCAGATTGACTAAATATCTGGGAAAAGGTTATAGAGAGGCTCAATTACTTCAGCAAAAAGTAGTCCAGGAGCTGACTGTGGAAAAGACCATAAATTGCTCTATGCAAGTTCATATTAAAGCCAGAGACAATTAAAACAAGTCCACTAGAGCCAAAATATGACCATGATTCATTCCCCCTGAGTTTAGAGAGGGAGCTCTGGTGGTGGAATACTTAAGACATTTGACTGCTAACCAGAAGGCTGGAAGTTCAAACCCACAAGCCACTCCTCAGAAGGAAGATTGGGCAATCTACTTTCATAGTGATACCACCTTGGAAACCCAAGGAGAGGTTGCTAAAAGTCAGATCCAAATTCACTGCAGTAATTTTGGTTTGAGGCTTTAAGTTTAGAGATCATCTGGATAATAGATTTGATGCATTACACAACAATGAGTGAACACCAGTTAAACTGTAGGATGACATCAAGAACATAATCCATGAAGAAAGCAAAAGGTCATTAAAAAGATAGGAAAGGGAGAAAAGACCAAAATTGATGTCAAAAGAGACTATGAAACTTGCTCTTCAGTGGAGAGTAGCTAAAGGAAATGGAAGAAATGATAAGGTAAAAGAGCTTAACAGAAGATTTTAAAGAGCATCTTGACAAGACAAAGTCAATTATTATAATGAAATGTACAGATTTGGAGTTGGAAAACCAGAAAGGAAAAACACCGCATCTCTCAAGGTGAAAGAACTGAAGAAAAATTCAAGCCTCACACTGTGATACTGAAATATTCTACGGGCAAAACATTGAATGATTCGGGAAACATCTAAAGAAGATGGAGGGAATACAGAATCACTGTACAAAATATATATATATAAATTGGTCAATGTTCACCTATTTCAGGAGGTAGCATATGATCAACAACCAATGATATTGAAGGAAGAAGTCCAAGCTGCTCTGAAACTGAAGAAACCAAACTTACTGCAATTGAGCCGATTTTGACTCATAGTGACCCCCACTGGGTTACTGAAGTTGTAAATCTTTATGGAAGTAGATTGCCCGGTCCTCCTTCCACAGAATGACTGGTGGGTTTGAACCTCAACCTTCTGGTTAGCAGTCAAATGCATTAAGCACTACACTACCCAAGCTCCTTAAACTGCACTGAAGGAATTGGAGAAAAAACAAGGCTCAAGGAATTGATGGAACACCAATTGAAGTGTTTCAACAAATGGTTACCATGCTGGAGGGATTACTTATCTATGCCAAGAAATTTGGAAAACAGGTACCTGGCCAACTGACTGGATGAGATCCATGTTTGTACCCATTCTAAAGAGAGATGATACAACAGAATGTGGAAATTATCTACCAATGTCATTAATATCACATGTAAGTAAAATTTTGCTGAAGACAATTTAAAAAATTACATCAGTATATTGACAGGGAACTTCCATAAATGCAAACTAGATTCTTAAAAGGAAGTGGTACAACCCTGACACACA
>NW_006922221.1:603130-605148 GCF_000298275.1 Orycteropus afer afer | reverse complement strand
TTATATTGAGATGTAATCCATACTGCAGACTGTGTTCCTCAATCTTCATCAGTGAGTACCTCAAGTCATCCTCACTTTCAGCAAGCAAAGTTGTATCATCAGTATATCTCAGGTTGTTAATGATTCTTCCTCCAATCCTGATGCCACATTTTTCTTCATATAGTCCAGCTTCTCAAAAAATTATTTGCTCAGCATACAGATTGAACAAGTATGGGGAAAGGATACAAACCTGACACAGTCCCCTCCTGATTTTAAACCATGCAATGTCCCCTTGTTCCATTCGAACAACAGGCCCCTGTTCAAGGTACAGGTTCCTCATGAGTACAATCAAGTGTTTGGGAATTCCCATTTTTCTCAATGTTACCCATAATTTGTCATGATCCATACAATGAAATGCCTTTGCATAGTCAATAAAGCACAAGTAAACATCTTTCTGGTATTCTTTGCCTTGAGCCAAGAGCCATCTGACAGCAGCTATGACATCCCTTGTTCCACGTCATCTTTTGAATCCAGCTTGCACCTCTGGAAGTTATCTGTCAATATACTGCTGCAACTATTTTTGAATTATCTTCAGTAAGATCTTACTTGTGTGTGATATTAATGATATTGTCCTATAATTTCCACATTCTGTGGGATCACCTTTGTTTGCAATGAGTATAAATATGATCTCTTCCAGTCAGGAGGCCAGGTAGCTGTCTTCCAAATCTCTTGGCATAATTAAGTGAATGTGGCATCCATTTGTTGAAATATCTCAATGGGTATACCGTCAGTTCCCAGAGCCTTGTTATTCATCAATTCCTTCATTGCAGCTTCAAATTTCTCCTTCAGTACCATTGATTCTAGATCATATATCACCTCCTGAAATGAATGAAGAGTGACCAGTTCTTTTGGTACAGTGACTCTGTATTCTTCCATCTTCTTTTGATGTGTTCTGCATCATTCAATATTTTGCCTTTAGAATCTTTCAATATTACAACTTGAGGCTTAAATGTTTTCCTCAATTGTTTCAGCTTGAGGAATGCCGAGCGTGTTCTTCCCTTTTGGTTTTCTAGCTCCAGGTCTTTGCACATATCATTATAGTAATTGGCGTTTTCTTCTTGAGCTGTTCTTTGAAATCTTCAGTTCAATTTTTTTTATCTTATAATTTCTTCCATTTGCTTTAGCTACTCTCCACTCAAGGGCAAGTTTCAGAGTCTCTTCTGTCATCCATTTTGGTCTTTTCTTCTTTTGTTGACTTTTTAGTGACCTCTTGCTTTCTTCATGGATGATGCCCTTGATGTCATCCCACAATTCTTCTGGTTTCCAGTCATTGGTGTTCAGTGAATCAAATCTATGCTTTAGATGGTCTCTAAATTCAGGAGGGATATATTCAAGATCATATATCATGGACTTGTTTTAATTGTCTTTAACTTCAAGTTGAACTTGTATATTAGCAGTTGATGATCTGTCCCACAACCAGCTCCTGGACTGGTTTTGGCTGAAGATATAGAGCTTTTCCATTGCCTCTTGCCACAGATGTAGTCAATTTGATTCCTGAGTGTTCCATCTGATGAAGTCCACATGTACAGCCACTGTTTGTGTTGTTGAAAAAAGGTGTTTGCAATGAACAAGTCTTTGGTCTTGTAAAATTCTACCATGTGAGTTCCAGCATTATTTCTAGCACCAAGGCCAAATTTTCCAACTACCTGTGATTCTTCTTTGTTTCCACCTTTTGCATTCCAGTCACCAGTGATAATTAACACATCCTGATTGCATGTTGGGTCAATTTCAGACTACAAGAATTGATAGAAATCTTCAATTTCCTCATCTTTGGCTTTGGTGGTTGGTGCATAAATTTGAATAATAGCCATATTAATGAAGCTTCCTTGTAGGCACATGGATATTATCCTAGCACTGACAGCATTGCACTTCAGGACAAATTTTGAAACATACTTTGTGATGATGAATGCCATGCCATTCCTCATCAAACTGTCATTCCTGGCATAGTAGATCATATGGTTGTCTGATGCAAAATGGAA
>NW_006922221.1:595714-602937 GCF_000298275.1 Orycteropus afer afer | reverse complement strand
CTCAGTCCTACTTTGAAAGCTTTCTAAGCTAAGTGACTCATCTTCCTCCTCTGTATTGGACAATTTTTCCAGACTATTCATAAAGTTGTGCAGTAATGTATCAGACAGTGTTTCTCTGCTATTCATAAGGTTTTCCCTGGCCAATTCTTTGAGAAGTGGATGGCCTCCTTCTTCCTAGTCTGTCTCATTCTGCAAGCTGGGCTGATTCCTGTGCACCATGTGCACCCCACTGTGTTTGAAACACCAGTGGTACAGCCTCAAGACTCACAGCAACACATCCCCACAACAGCACAAACCAACAGACAAGTTTGTCTCTCTTAGCTGTTGGAAACCCCTCCAACCACACTTACCTGGGTCCCTGCATCTGTCTCCTCGATCTGTTTCAGTCTCTTTTGCCTTTTCTGTCCTCTCCCTGTTTCCAACTTCACTACTTGTGGAGTATTGCCTGGGTTCCCTCTCCTCACCTGGGTCCCTGTGGCTGACTCCTGATCTGTTCTGGTCCCTTTTGCCTTTTCTGTACTCCCCCTGTTTCCCACCTCACAGCTTGTAGTGGGTGGCCTGGGTTCCCTCTCCTCACCTGGGTCCCTGCGGCTGACTCCTCAATCTGTCCCAGTCCCCTTTACCTTTTCTGTCCTCTACCTGCCTTCTTTCCTCACTGCTTGTGGGGCATAGCCTTGGTTCCCTCTCCTCACCTGGGTCCCTGCAGTTGACTCCTCAAACTGTTCTGGTCCCCTTTTCCTTTTCTGTCCATTGTATACTCAATAAAATACAGGCAAACATCTTACTGGTTTCTTTGCTTTTAGCAAAATCCATCTGACATCAGCAAAGATATCCCTCACTCCACATCTTCTTAATCTGGCTTGAATACATGGTAGTACCCTGTAGATATACTGCTGCAACCATTTTTAAATTATCTTCAGCAAAACTTTACTTGTGTGTGATATTAAATGATACTGTTTGTTAATTTCCACATTCTTTATTATCACCTTTCCTTCCAATGGGCAGAAAAGTGTATCTCTTCCACTCAGTTTTCCAAGTAACTGTTTCCCAAGTTAATTGGCATGAACAAGTGATTACCTCCAGTGCTGCAACAATTTGATGAAATATTTCAATGGTATTCTGTCATTCTTGGAGCTTTGTTTTTCACCATTGCCTTCAGAGCAGCTTGGACTTTTTTCCTTCAATAGCGAAGGTTCTTGATTATATACCACTTCCTGAAAAGGTGGCAAGTAGACCAATTATTTTTGGTACAGTGACTGTGTATTTCATCTATCTTCTTTTATGCTTCTTGTGTTATTTAATATTTTACCCAAAAAGTTCTTCAATATTGCAAATCAAGGCTTGATTTTTTTTTTTTCATCAAGTAATGTAAAGCAAGTGTGTTCTTATCTTTGCAGGTGTCATTATAATACTTTACTCAGTAATCTCTAGCCACTCTTTTAAATCTTCTATTCAGCTCTTTCATATCATCATTTCTTCCATTTGCTTTAGCTATTCTACCTTGAAGAGCAAAGTTCAAAGTCAGTTCTGACATCCATTTTGAACTTTTCTTGCTTTCCTGTGTTTTTCGTGATCTCTTTCTTTCTTAATATACCATGTCCTTGATGTCATCCCACAACTTGTGTGGCCTCTGGTCATTAGTGTTTAAGTGCATTAAATCTAATCTTAAAATGGTCTCTAAATTCAGGTGGACTGAACTCAAGGTCATATTTTAGCTCTCATGGACTTCTTTTAATTTTCTTCAGCTTTAACTTGAACTTATGGAGGTCTGATGGCATACAGCCCAAGGCATTTGACAGCTAACTAGCATGTTGGTGGTTCAAACCCACCAACTACTCCATGGAAGGGAGAATGGACAATCTAGTTCCATAAAGATTTACCACCTTGGAAATATAATCAGCTCAATGGCTATGAGTGTGGTTTTGTTTGGTTTAGTTTAACTTGAACTTGTTGCTGTTGTTGGGTGCTGTTGAGTCAGACCCAACTCATAGAGACCCCTCCTTGGGTTTCCGAAGTGGTATCACTACAGAAGTAGATTGCTCAACCTTCCTTTGAGGAGTGGCTGGTAGCTTTGAACCACCAGCTTTCTGATTAGCAGTCAGGTGTCTTAGGCACTATGCTACCAGAGCTGTAATTATATTTGAGCAATTCAAGGTCTGTTTCACAGTAAGTTCCTGAGCTTTCTCTGACTGATGATATTGAGCTTCTCCTTCATATCTTTCCACAGATGTAGTTGCTTTGATTGCTGCGTATTCCATCTTGTGTTGTCCTTATATATATTCACTGTTTTGTTGTTGAAAAAGTGTATTTCCAGTAAGTGGATGGCCTTGCATAATTCTATCATGAGATCTCCCTTAGACTTTTTACAATTAAGGCCACATTTTCCATTTTTTCCAACTTTTGCATTTCAATCAACAGTGATTACCTATGCAACTTGATTGCATGTTTGATAAATTTCAGAATAGAGAAGTTGGTAATAATCTTCAGTTTCTTCACCATTGGCATTAATGTTTGGTGCATAAATTTGAATGATTGTTGTATTAACTGATCTTTCTTGTAGGCATATGAATATTATCGATCACTGACAATATTGTACAAGAATAGATCTTGAAATGTTCTTTCTGAGAGTGAATATGATACCATTTCTCTTCATTTTATCATTCTTGGCATAGTAGACTATATGATTGTCTGTTTCAAAATGGCCAATAATAATCCATTTCAGCTTATTAATGCCTGTGATATGGATTTCTGTGTATTCTATTTCATTTTTCACAATTTCCAATTTTCCTGGATTCATATTTTGTATATGCTATGTTCAATTTTTAATGGATGTTTGTAGCTGTTTCTTCCCATTTTGAGACATATCACATCAACAATGAAGGTCATGAAAGCTTTGCCCCTTCTATATCTTTAAAATTGACTAACTTTGAGGATATAGCTCTTCCTTGGTGTTGTTTTGAGTACCTACCAACCTGAGAGGCTCATCTTTCACCATTATATCAGACAATGTTCCCCTGTTACTCATAGGTTTTTCACTGGCCAGTGTTTTCTGAAATATGCCACTGTGTCATTTTTCCATCTCTGCCATAGTCTGGAAGCTTAGTTGAAACTTGTCCACCACGGGCAGCCCTATTGAATTTGAAATACTAGTAGCATATCTTCTAGCACCATAGCAACATGTAAGCAACCACAGTACAACAAACTGACAGATAAATCATGGTTTCTAAACTGACAAACTAGCAGTGCATTCCAAATGGTGGATTATTACTTAAGTATTATTTTTAATATATTATTTTCAATTATATTGCTGTTAAATATTAATTTTATCTTTCTTTATAGCCCAATCTAAAGAAAAAAATTGGTTTGAGAGTTTAAAACATTTTTTTTTCGTTAAGTTTTATATCATTGTCAGAAAATGTGGGTTCTAAAATTGTTAATTTGTGTTTATATATACTTTTTTTAATTAAAATATGGTATATTTATATTTATGAACAAAGTTGACTTTTTCTTTGAAATATAATTTTGACTGGCTTATAAGTAGTTGTTTGTCTCTTAATTACTATAGGTTACTTGTATTTATTTATATTTGTTCTGGTACTAACTTAATAATTTGACTTCAGTTTGTTGATCAACATTCCTAATAAATTTACCTCAAATATTCTTGTCATTATTTTTTTTCTAAACTCTGGAAGCTATTCTTAGAGTTCCTTTGTGAAATGACTTAAGTAATGTCCAATGTGTTGTTATGAACTGAATTGTGTCTCCAGAGAGACATATTGAAGTTCTAAACTCTGGTACCTGGGAATGTGCCCATGTTCGGTAATAGGACTTTTGAAGATGTTCTAAGGTAAGTTTATATAAAGTCATGTGAGAATGTTGTTGTTGTTAGGTGCTATAAAGTCAGTTTTAACTTACAGTGATCTTGTGTACAACAGAATGAAACACTGCCCAGACTAGTGTCATCTCACAGTCATTGCCATGCTTAATCACATTGCCATAGAGACTATTTGAATCCAGGTTATTGAGGTTCTTCCCCTTTTACGTTGGCCCTATGTCTTATCCAAAATTATATCCTTTTATGGAGATGATCTCCTCTGAAAACAAGACCAAAACATGAGAGACAAAGTCAGTCCATACCAGCTACAAAGAAGCATTTTGGCTTTACTTCCACCAAGACAGTTTTGTTCATTGTTCTAGCAGCCCATGGCTCATTCAACGTTTTTCACCAACAACACAAATCAAATGCAAAAATTGTCAGATCTTCTTTATTCTTACTGCAGTCCTCACATACATATGAGACCACTGAAAATACCATGGCTTGAGGTATGTACACCTTAGTCTGAAAAGTGATAACTTCTCTTAAACACTTTAAAGATTTCTTTTGCTGCAGATTTGCCCAATGTAAAACACCATTTGACTATTTGTTACTGCTTTTATGTGTGTTAATTGTGGATAGAAGTAAAAGGAAATCCTTGATAACTTCAAACTTTTCACTATTTATCATGATGTTGCTTATTGGTTCTTTTGTGAGGATCTTTATTTTCTTTACATTAATATATAAATTGAACATTGTAGTCTCTGATCATCATCAGTAAATGCTTCAAGTCATCTTCACTTTCCAGAAACAAAGTAGTGTCATCTGCACATCACAGCTTGTTAATGAGTCTTCCTATAAACTTGATGCCATGTTCTTCTTCACATACTATCATTTTTTGGATTATTTGCTCAACATACAGAGTGACTATGTATGGTAAAGGATACACCTCTGACATAAACCTTTCCTGATTTGAAACATTCAATATCCCTTTGTAGTCTTTAATCTTGATCAGTAAGTTCTCCAAGTTCTCAACATCTCCAGCAGTATGGATTACATCTTAACATAAAGCAAAAGTCCTCGCAACTGGACAAATAAGCAACATCATGATAAATGGAGAAAATATTGAAGTTGTCAAAGATTTCATATTTCTCAGTTCCACAATCAACACCAATGGAAGCAGCAGTCAAGATAGCAGATGATGTATTGCACTGGGAAAATCTGCTCCAAAGTCCTTTCTCAAGTGCTGAAGAGCAAAGATGTCTCTTTGAAGACTAAGATGCTCCTAACCCAAGCCATGGTATTTTCAATTGCTTCGATGAATATGACAGCTGAAAAAGAATAAGGAAGACTGAAGAAAAGTTGATGCTTTTGAGTTGTGGTGTTGGAAATGAATACTGAAAGTACCTTGGATGGCCCAAAGAACTAGCAAATATGTCCTGGAGGAAGTGCAGCCAGAATGTTCCTTGGCAGCAAGAATGGCCAGACATTGTCTTAACTAATTTGGTCACGTTGTCAGAAGGCGTCATTCTCTGGAGAAAGATATCATGCTTGGTAAAGTGGAGGGTCAACAAAAATGGGGAAGGTCCTCAAAAAGATGGATTGATACAGTGGCTGCAATGATGGGCTCAGGTGTAGCAAGGATTGTAAGACTGGCACAGGACTAGGCAGTGTTTCATTCTGTTGTATATAGTGTCACTATGAGTCAGAGCCTACTTGGCCACACCTAACAAACACCACAACAACACAGATTTAAGAAGTAAAATAAAAAGATACCACACTGCTACCCATCTTTTCCAGTTTTGAATAGCACAGTATTCCCTGGGTCTGTTAGAATGATTGTCACTTGATTCATGTACAGATTTTGAATGATCACATTTAAGTTTCTTGGAGTTTCCAATTTTCATAATATTATCCATAATTTATGATGCACATAGTCAAATGCTTTTGCATGGTTGATACCAAATATGTAAATATTATACAAAAACACTTATCTGAAAAGAGTAATTTTATTATGTTTTATATTCTAAGTAATAAACATTTGTTACCACTCTTACCAAAACCAAAGTCACTGCCATCAAGTTGAATCAAACCCTTGCTTGGATTTTTGAGGCTGTATCTCAATGCAAACCCAATCTTCCTTCTGAGGAGCGGCTGGTTATCAGTCAAATGGCTTAGGCACTATGCCACCAGAGTGCCTTTAGTTGATGTATTAAAAAAAAAAAAAAAAAATTATATATTGGCCTTATCACTATTAAAGGCCAATATATATTTTTTTCATATGTCAACTATGTCCAAAATTATTTGATGATACAAGTATGCAGCAAAAAAAAAAAAAAAAATTGTGAAGAATGTAGAAAATTAGAAAACACTAATCCTTAAGGAAAACTCTAGCCAGAGTTTATTTGACCTCTGTCTCTGACTCTTTTCTCTTTCTGCTTTTTTTTTTCCTTAATTTATTTTCTGAAGAGAGACAGTGGATTTGTATATATTTACATAAGATGTAAGGTTACAGATAATTTAAAACACACTTAAAAATGCTTTAGCTAAAGAAAATATATTGAAATAAGCTTTCTGAAAAGGGTAAAGGTTTTCCTTGGAGTTTTGACATGAAAAATGAGATGATAATGTTTCTTTATGATACTGATAATGTCAGCATAGATAATATTTTATTATTTTAAATGACTTACTAAAATAGTGCATATGAGTGATGTAGTCATTTTCTAAAATCACCTGAAATTGTTACTTCAGATTCAAGATATCATGAATTTTAATGTTCAGAATAAAATTTTTAAAGAAGATGGCACCTTTTAAGAGGTAACTCAGCCCACAAAGCTTGATTGCCTAGAGTTTGACTCTTTCCCAACACTTGATGACTTTCTTTATTTCTTAGGAAAAAAAAAAAATCATGAGATGTTAGAAGATATATTTAAAATCCTTGTCCAAATTCTTAATAGGACAAAAAGGAATACTTACAAGCATGAAATACAACCATCAACTGCATCAGGAATTTATTAAAAGTTACCTTCAAGTTGAAATGTTCAACTTTCTCACTTGTCATAATGATGAGCATATTGATACAGTTTTACTCAGAGTATACAAAGAACACTACAGTGTGGAAACTCAGCCTGATTTCTAGGTCCATGTTTGATCTGAATATATTAATTATTCAATATCATTAAATTCATGCTTTCAAAATTTAAGGTTTGAAATTGAAAGTTTCCACCATATTTACTCATTTTTTATGCTGAGCAAATAGCCTGAGAAGCTAGACTATAGGAAGAAGAACTCGACATAGGATAGGAGGGAGATTCATTAACAGTGTGCAATATGGAGATGACATAACTTAGCTTCCTGAAAGCAAAGAGGACTTGGAGCTTTTTTTTTCTTTTCTTTTTATTGTGATCTG
>NW_006922221.1:593712-595189 GCF_000298275.1 Orycteropus afer afer | reverse complement strand
AGTCATATAGGCTGCAGATCAGATGGTGTACCAGTTGCTAGGACTAATTGTTTCCATGGATCTTTGGTTTCTTCATTCTTCTTGGCTCTGGACGAGGAGAGACCCATTGTTGCATCTAGATGGCAGCTTGCAAGCTTTTAAGATCCCAGTTACTTGCCACAGTAGGAGGTGGAACATTGTTTTGTGTAGTATGTTATGCCAATTGTGCTTGATGTCCTCTGCAACTATGGTCCAGCGCCCACAGATTCAATGACTCAGTCCCTCTGGGTAGCTGTCTGTGACAAAGCAGTGACTACAACTTTGCCCCTTGTCAGCTCCACTATATGCCTGGGAATTCAGATCATACACAAAAAGTTATGGGACCATTGTCTGTCAATCCTATACATGTTCTTGGGTCCACTCCCCACTTCATAGACATACCTAATAGTTCAGTCTGTCCACCCATCTATCCACCTATATACCCGTGTTTGCTTTCAATGACAATGCTGTACTATATGTGCAAAAGGGTTCATCTTTGTTGTCTGTACTTCCCACATACATTTATATGTCTTTCTCTTCCTCAATGTCACTATATTGATCACTCACATTTGGTACATTGTCCTTCTCTTCACCCAAATCAAAACTTATCTCTATGTATCTAACAGTATTCCCTACACTCCCCTTCTACCACTGGTAACTAACAAAGAAAATGTCCTTCCATAGATAAATGTTTCCTTGACTTTTACAATAACGGAATAATACAATATGTGTCCTTTTGTGATTGACTTATTTCACTCAGCATAATGTCCTCCATGTTTATCCACTTTATGCAGTGTTTTGCAGATTCTACATTATTCTTTTGTGTTGTATAGTATTCCATTGTGTGTATGTACTATAGTTTGGATAGCCATTCCTCAGTTGATGGACATCTAGGTTGTTTCCATCTTTTGGCTATTGTATATAGTGCTGCAAGGAACATGGATGTCCATATGTCTCTTCTTGTCATGCCTCTCATTTCTTTAGGATATATACCTAGTAATGGAATAGCTGGGTTAAATGGTATTTCTAGTTCCAACTTTTGAAGGAATTGTCATACTGCTTTCTGTATTGGTTGTACCATTTTACAGTCCCACCAGAAGTGTATGAGAGTCCCAATCTCTGCACATCCTTGCGAGAATTCCTTATTTTCTGTCTTGTGGAACTGTGCTACTAGTGCTGGAGCAAAATGATACCTCATTGTTGTTTTGATTTGCATCTCTCTAATAGCTAATGATTGTGAGCATTTCTTCATATGTTTGTTGGCCACCTGAATAGCATCCTTGGTGAAGTGCCTATTCATGTCTTCTACCCATTTTTTAATTGGATTGTTTGTCTTTTTGTTATTGAGCTGTTGGATTTTTCTATAAATTCTAGAGATAAATTCTTTGTCAGATATGTCATTACCAAATATTTTTTTCCCAATCTGTAGGTTCTTTTTTGACTCTTTTGGAGAAGTCTT
>NW_006922221.1:589724-591251 GCF_000298275.1 Orycteropus afer afer | reverse complement strand
AATTCTCTGGTGAAACCGTCTGGGCCAGGACTTTTTTTAGTTGGTAATTTTTTGATGACCTGTTCAATTTCTTCTTTTGTGATGAACTTATTCAACTTTTCCACATCAATCTGTGTTAGTTTAGGTAAGTAATGTGTTTCTAGAAATCAGTCCATTTCTTCCAGATTTTCAAATTTGTGGGAGTACAGTTCTTCATAGTATCCTAAATTTATCCTTTTGATTTCAGTTGGTTCTGTTGTGATGTCACCCATTTCATTTCTTATTTGTGTCATTTGTATTCTGTTCTTCTTTTCCCTTGTTAAATTTACCAGTGGGTGTCAATTTTATTGATCTTTTCATAAAACCAGTTTCGGGTCCTGTTGATTTTTTCTATCACTCTTCTATTTTCTGTTTCATTGATTTCTGCTCAAATCTTTATTATTTCCTTTCTTCTGGTGACTGTGCACTTTTCTTGTTGGTCTTTTTCTAATTGTTGGAGATGTTGGTTTAAGGTGTTGATTTTGGCTCTTTCTTCTTTTTTGATGTGTGCATGTATTGCTATAAATTCGCCTCTGATCACTGCTTGCTGTGTCCCAAAGATTTTGGTATGCTTTGTTGTCATTTTTGTTTGACTCAAGACATTTTTGAATTTCAATTTTTATTTCTTCTCTTACCCAGTCTTCTCAAGGAGGGTACTGTTCAGTTTCCATGTGTTTACTGTTTTTCTGTTGATCTTTCTACTGTTGATTTCTAATTTGATAGCTTTATGATCTGAGAAGATGCTTTGCAGTATTTCAATGTTTTAAAATTTATTAAGGCTTGCTTTATGGCCTAACATATGGTCTATCATGGAAAAAGTTCCCTGTGCACTGGAGAAGAATGTATGTTGTGCTGCTGTTGGGTGAAGTGCTCTGTAGATGTCTATAAGGCCAAGTTGGTGTATTGTATTGTTTAGCTCTTCTGCATTTTTGTTGAGTTTCTTTCCAGTTGTTCTATCTTTCAAGAAAGTGGTGTATTAAAATCTCCCACTATGACTGTGCAGTCTTCTATTTGGCTTTTCAACTTTTTTAAAGTCTGATTTATGTATTTTGGGGCTCTTTCATTGGGTCCACAGATAATTATTATAGTTATATCTTCATGTTCCATTGATCCTTTAATCATTATATAATGTCCTTCCTTGTCTCTTATGGTAGTTTTTGTCTTGCTGAGCAAGATCCTCAAGAAGATGGATTGACAGAGTGGCTGCAACTATAGGCTCAGGTATAGCAAAGATTCTGATAATGATTCAGGACCGGGCAATGTTTTGTTCTGTGACACAGAGTGTTGCTATCAGTTGGAGCTTACTTGAATGCATTTAACAACAACAATATTATTAATTACATTATCATTATATGTAATAAAGTGAAAAATAAAATAATTTTTCTTTTTCCAAAAAAGATTTTTATCTCTTTTAAGGCAACTTTGAATATTTAAGCAATAACTTGATCTTTGCTCTATGTTGACCATATGACAGAAAATTAGGAAACTCTAAAATGTAAGACCCATGTG